>NW_028121030.1:0-22443 GCF_965183815.1 Platalea leucorodia
AAAGAAAAAAAAAGAAAAAAAAAGGTACAAAACGCAGTCGCTCAAGCGGCGCAGATAAGGAATGATGAACTGAGTGAAAGCAAGCCCCAAGATAAGGAAGCTCTTATAGACTTGGGGGAAAATGAAAAGAATGAGAGCTTGGGTGAAACAAACAAGGGAACAGGACTCAGACCGCCTCCCCCAAGTTCCATTCCTATGAAATCCACTCCATCCTGTCCCTCATGTCCAATGCAGCCATCAGCGCCGCACGCTGTACCACAGCCTGAGCGAGCCTTCGACCCCCGGGATTGGTGGGAACAGCTCCGTAGGGAAGCGTTGAAAGATGGAGAAACCGTGGGGTTCGCGTTTCCGGTGCGGGTACAAGATAACAGCAGCCACCCCCGCCCCGCGCCGCCGCTACCCTCCGTGCTGTTTTCTCCTTCACGTGCTCCTATAGCTTCAACACCTCTGCTAAACCTTTCGATCCCTGCAATCAGTACCCCTCCACTTTCCCGCCCGCCCGCCCCCGGCCCCTGCTGCGTCGGCACTCTTACCGCCTTTCTCTACCGCTCCTGATACCGATACTCCACAAACCCATAATCAATTGCCACCTGAGGAATGGGGGGTGTCAGCCCCTGCTACAAGGTGGCAAAAGATTAGACACCAAGCATTGCAAGCAGGAGATACAGCTTTTTGTTCAGCAATAGCGTGTCCCGTCATATGAAGCAATGCAAATGTCCCCAATGAGCATGAACCTTTTGGCTATAATGTTTTAAAAGATCTACGACAAACAGTTGCCGCGCATGGACTGGGTTCTCCTTTTACACAATCCCTGCTACGGGGAATACTGACAAATGAAATAGTACCATTTCATATCTGCACGCTTACTAATCTTATATTGTCCCCAACGCAAAAGATGATCTTTGAAAGCACCTGGCGTACCGCCTGCCAAAACGCCACAATTATCAATATGCAGCGACAACAAGGCGACCCTTTACAAGGGGCAGGACTCCCACAACTTATGGGGGATCCGCCGCTAAATCATCCAACGTTACAGGCACGATTACGACCAGAGATATTAGCACAAGGCAGAGACCTTGCTTTACAGGCATTACTAAAAGTGCTGGATGCCGGAAGAGCGACAAAATCATTTACATTAATAAAGCAAGGGAGAGGAGAGGGATCTATCTCATTCTTAGATCGTCTTAAAGAGGCTTTGGAAAAACAAGTCGAAAATGCAGAAGCAAGAGAGGTCCTACTCTTAAAATTAGCCTTTGAAAATGCAAATATGGACTGTAAAAAAAGTGCTTTTGCCTCTAAAAAATCCCTCCTTAATGGATATGATAGAAGCTACCCAAAAGGTGGAGTCAATGTCCCATAATATGGAAACATTAGCTACAGCTTTTGCCACCGCAATGAAAGTACAGCAATCATGTTTCTCCTGTGGTAGAACTGGACATTTTGAAAGAGATTGCCCACAACTAAGAAAAAGAGATACGACGAGCTCTAAACAGATATGGACTTGAAATAGCCCCTGAAAAAGTGCAAAAAACTGAGCCTTGGAAATATCTGGGCTGGAAAATCTTGCAACAAACAATTGAACCTGAAAAAACAAAAAGGGGGAATGCCAGGAGCCACTCCAGCAGACAGACTAAGTAAAGCCATGTATGTGTTAAACTACCTGAATATGTCTGAAAATAATATTCCTGTTATTATCTCTCATTTTCTGTCTCTTCAATCAAAAGATTTAATAGCCACCACCACAGAGGGCTTGACTGGAGCTGGCGGCCTTTCTCAAACCTTTCAAAGCACCCACCTGCTCAATATCAATACCCAAGAAGGGTCTACATTTACTGTATGGCCATATGTGACAAAGTTGCCCATGAGCCTGTTGGGGCGAGACGTAATGTCCCACTGTGGCTTCACCTTAAATTGCCCTGAAAATTTTCAGTAGCGGCCATTGATGAGCGACCGACAATGAAACTTATTTGGAAAAAAGAAACACCCATTTGGATAGATCAATGGCCGCTCCCCAAAGAAAAGGTCGCTGCCCTTCAAGAACTGGTCAAAGAACAACTTCAACAAGGACATATCACTCCTACAACCAGCCCCTGGAATTCTCCTGTATTTGGTATAAAAAAGAAGAGTGGAAAATGGCGACTGCTACATGACTTGAGACAAATAAACGAAGCTATGGAAGAAATGGGAGCGCTCCAACCCGGCTTGCCCTCGCCAACAATGATACCCTGAAATTGGGACATAATCATAGCAGACTTAAAAGACTGCTTCTTTACTATCCGCTTACATCCTATGGATGCACCGCGTTCTGCGTTTTCGATACCAAAAATTAACTGAGGCGAGCCAATGGATAGATATCACTGGACTGTCCTGCCTCAAGGAATGAAGAATTCTCCAACGATCTGTCAAACATATGTGGCTAAAGCCATACGTCCTGTACGACTAAAATTCCCAGAAATGTATATCTATCACTATATGGACGACATTTTACTAGCAGGCCCCACGAACACCATGGTGCGTGAAGCACTACCTGTTTTAAAATATGCATTGCAAAGCAAAGGACTGCAAATCGCACCAGAAAAAATTCAAATGGAAGCACCATGGAAACATCTTGGGTGGAAAATCTTACAACAAAGTATCCAACCTCAAAATGTGATCATTTCAGCAGACATAAAAACCTTGAATGATGTACAAAAACTATTGGGAAACATAAATTGGATTAGAGCGCAGTGTGGTATTGATAACTACACATTAACACCCTTATTTGAGCTACTTAAAGGAGATACCGATATTAACGCACCACGCCAATGGACGACCGAAGCAAAAAACACACTGAGAATCATAAATGAAAAACTCTCACTGCAACAATGTCACTGATGACTTGAAAATTTACCCATACAATTATATATCTGCAACCAAAACCAACAGCCTCTAGCAATCATTGGACAATAGGAGAACAAAGGAGTAGACCCTCTCATAATGTTGGAATGGGTGTTTTTGCCACATCAACCTGAGAAAACCCTGGCTACTCGTATCGAAATGTTTGCCACCTTGATGAAAAAGGGCAGAGAACGGATTGTAGAAATGGCTGGAGAAAAGCCTCATTTCATTGTCCTTCCTGTCGTAAAGGACTACTTAGATTGGTGCTTACAAAATAGTCTAGAACTTCAAATGGCCTTAGCAGGGTTTAGTGGAAGAACTGATACTCATCACCCCCCCCATAAAATGTTCACCTTTTACAATAATGTGAAAATTGAAGAGGCACCACTATACCAGTGGCAACCGGTTAAGGGTCAAACGGTGTTCACCGATGGCTCAGGGAAAACAGGAAAAGCAGTCATCACATGGCAAAAAGAAGGTCAATGGCAACACAAAATAGAACAAATTGAGGGTTCACCTCAATTAGTCGAGTTGCACGCCATTTCCATGGCTTTTAGAGAATGGCCTCTAACTCCACTAAATATTGTATCAGACTCACTATACGCTGTAGGAATTGTGCAACGCATTGAAAGGGCACAAGTAAAACATATACTGAAAGAAGCCTTGTTTTTGAAGTTTAAGGAGCTATTATTCTTAATAGAACAACAAAAACACCCCTATTGTGTAATCCACATTAGAAGCCATACAAACTTACCCGGGTTCTTTACAGAAGGAAATGCACGAGCCGACTACCTAACGAACATTGCATTACATACCCCAGTACCAAACACACTTTCTCAAGCTCAATTATCGCATCAATTTTTCCACCAATCTGCCAAAGCTCTTGTGAAACAATTTGCAGTCTCTATGGGGGATGCAAAACTCGTTGTGCAAACATGTCCAGACTGTCAACAACAACCATCCCGCCCATTGTTTGCGACAAACCCTGGGGGACTCTCTTCCCTTCAGCTCTGGCAAACTGACGTGACTCATGTACCCGACTTTGGTCGGCAGAGATATGTTCACGTTTCCATAGATACCTACTCCCATGCAATCTGCGCCACTGCAATGACAGCTGAAACTAGCCGGCACGTACAAAGCCATTTCCGAGCTGCCTTTGCAGCGCTTGGTATTCCAAAAGAAATAAAAACAGATAACGGCCCTGCATATGTCAGCCATGCGACACAAAAATTTTTCCACACATGGGGTATCACTCATAAGACAGGGATACCCCATTCCCCCACAGGGCAAGCTATTATAGAACGTGCAAACAGAACCTTAAAAACTCTATTGCAAAAACAAAAAGAGGGGGAAGCTCAGGAATCTCCCCAAAACAGATTAGGAAAAGCTATATATGTACTAAACCATTTATCGCTGCCTTTTCAACATGAAGATGTCACACCCATAGTCAAACATTTTAAAGCTATGGAGTCGGGAATGGCACATATATCAGAGGAGAAGGCGATGGTAATGTAGAAAAATTTAAATACTGGGTGTTGGGAAGGGCCATATCGGCTACTAACTTGGGGTCGAGGGTATGCTTGTGTCTCAACAGATGTAGGACCTAAGTGGGAACCTGCAAGGTGCATAAGACCGGCTCTTGCATCGGATAACAAGAACCAACAGCAGAAGACACTGAACTCCGAGAAGACTGATAGGGAATGACTTATTAGATAACTCCAAATTAATCCGTAAAGCAATCAAAAATTTGAAGTTAGCAAATTACAAGTCAGTGATGGATTTGATTGGCTGAATCACTTAGTAACAAGTTGGGGAATTGGCGGGTGGATGATGTCTCTAATCAAAATGGGTTTTTTCTTGTTACTAATATTTTGCACTATAATAATGGTAGTTTCTTGTCTAGTGTCTTGGGTATAGAAAATGCTATAGAATATGATTAAACAAGCTTTTGTGATAGAAAAACAAAAAGGGGGATTTGTAGGAATAAATGAGATTGTGTTTTACTTTGACGAGATGCAGCTGTGGCCTTGAGGCTTGTTACAAACAAGTCTGTGAAACTCAGAGGCAGAAAAATAAGGATGAGATTGGATACATCCCTGAAAGAGGAATTTGCGTGCACCAGCTTGAAGAACCAATAAGTAACCCTGAAGAGACGCGTGGACAAAAGACAGTAGCCAATGAAATGGGCTTTGCTTGCTCGTGAACACTAAATCATATTATAAAAGGGATAGATTGTAAAAATAAAGGGTCTTCGCTTGTCTTCGCCTGAACTCATATGCGGAGTCCGTGTCTCATTCCCTTCAACTACCTACTCTCCAGCAGTGCCACCTTTGCCTTCATCTTCCTCTTGCTTAACCTCTCATCATCTCCTCTCCTCTCCTCTCCTCTCCGCTCCGCTCCGCTCCGCTCCGCTCCTCTCCTCATCTCTCTGGCCTTTCCCTTCAGAACCTCACAATCCCTGTCCTCCTTCTACATCCTGTGAGACATGAGTTAGGCTTAGGAGAGGGGTTGAAGATGAGGGGATTTGAGGGAAAGGATTAGGGTTTAGGCCTCAGGCATCTGGTGAGGGTTTCAGCTTTGGCATTAGTGTTCAGGGTAGGGCTAAGGATGAGAGCTCCAGGTTAGGTATTGGGCTTAGGTTTTAGGGAAAGGCTTAGGGTGAGCTGGGCAGTGCCAGCCCTGAGGGGCAAGGGTGTGTAGGTACTCTGCATGCTTCCATGCACGTGGTGACGAGAGGGAAACCTCAGCTGCTGATGACCAAAAGCATCATCATTCTGATGGGCTAGGGATTAGCACTGGGCACCTTGGCTCAACAGGGCACATCCGAGGGGCTACACGACACAGGACATCTCTGTCTCCTTTCTTTGTCATCCTGAAATCACTGCCTCTGATTTTCTGCTCTAATCAGCCCCCAGGGAGGCACGCTTCAATTTCCTGAAGCAGCTTCATCACCCACAGCCCTCAGCAGGCCCTACCAAACCTCCAAGACTCATTGTTCCTGCCATGGCCCTCCACGCTCAGTGACTTTCCCCTGGGAGTTTGTTAGTGTGCAGCAACCGTAATGAGTTTATTCTTGCATCTCAATTTCTACATGGTTGCAGAGGGACTTTTAGGAGAGACCGTCTCAAGGAAGGGTTTTGCTAAGTGTGGTGATGTTAACAAGCACATGATGGAACACAGGATCCTTTTTTTCTCAGTCGTAACTCAGTCATGCTTTGAATACTGACTGTAAAATGTTCCCACACAACACCCCAACTTCATTTGCTAGAGGTGGGCATGGGATCAGAAGGCACAGACAGCTAGGTAGATGTGACCACAGGAAGATGGGCGGGGAGATCACTAGAGACATGCGTTGGTGGCAAGGCTCTGGGCTGGAAATTTGGCCAAGAATAAGGCAAAGTTGATTTAATCTGCCAAACTGTCTCTTTAGCCAACTCGCTAATCGCGTGTATATTTAAACATTTCTTCTTTACCTGTCTAACATATGTCTTTTATGGTCATTGCTTGAGGAAGGTGAACCTTATTGGAGGCTTGGACTTGGCATACAGTTGAGGAGCTCGTTGAGTTTTTTAATTTGTATCATGTTTTACTTCTGTTGGTTCAAAATTGATAAGAATCCTGTGACTATTTACAGCCAAGTCTCAGGGTAAATCAGGTGTGAATTGGTGCAAAGGATTTGTAACATTCAGCTGCAGACTTCAATGTGGAAGTCTGATATAGGAAAAGATTGCAAGTCCCAGGTGGCCCCTGAGAGAAATGGTGGGGCTGGGGAGGTGGGGAGGAAAGTTGCCCATACAGTGGGGGACCTTGAGGATACAACTGTTGCTACCTCTCCAGATCTCCTTAGGAGACCCTCTGGATCAATATCAATTGGAGAAAGCTGCTATCACTTCTTCTGTAAAATGAAAAAATAATTCAATACCCCCTCAAAATGAAAAAAAAGCCACTTTTTATTGAGTTCTGACTGAAATCTTCCACTTTAAGTAGACTCCTGAAACCTCTCCAATTAGCTGTACAAGTCTTGAAGCCCTGAAGAAAATTATGGAGGAGATGTGCCTCATAGGGCTTTCTGCACTTTAATGAGCCCCTTGGTGGATTTGGTGCTGAGTCCATGAACCTCAGATACTGTGAGGAGGCTGAACAACCTCTCAAGGAGTTAAAGTCAGAAGCAAACAGCAAAGTGCCTTGGAGCATTAATTGGCCCCACTGAGGGCCATTACAGACCTAACCTCTCCCTGGATTTGTTAGAGCAGAAAATTGGAGGCTGTGATTACAGGTAGACAAAGGCACTGTGCAGGTGGATCTGATGCTGAGTAAAACTTGATATATTTTGTCATGCCAAGCGGTCAGCCCTGGAAAGGGGGATCCTGTACCTCGTACTGGCTCAGGGCTCTTCCTGGAGCAGTGTGATGTGGGGTGGGCAATGCTGAGTGAAGGACAATGATACCGGACATCCCAGCCTCCCTGGGGCATGCAAGGAAGCAGCGAGGCCCCAGTTCCATGAGATTAACATGTCTCCTTTCAGGCCTTGGTAGCAGAGACAACTGCCATAGCCAAGGGGACAAAGATCTGGAGGCTGTGGACACCAAACTTATTTCCTCACCTTGCACCCACCACAGCATCTCCTTGCCTCTACTCATATCTCTTCTTCCTCCCTGTCTGTTCCTTGAAACACAAAGCTCTGGGCCGATCCAGGTTCCCTGTGGATGACCTCTAGGCACCATAACACTACCCTTCAAGGGACATTTCTTTCTCTTACTGTCCAAGATCAACTTGGTGATGCTTTTCCTTTCTCACGTGGTTTCCTACTACAAAGGAAAGCTCCATCATCTCTGAAAACACCCTGAAACTACCTGAAACTTGTACTTTCAGGCTACCCTTTTATTCCTGCACAAGTCTCCACCAGGACAAGGAAGCCTAGATCCTTCAGCCTTCCCACACAAGTCACATGCTTAATGCCCCCTAAACCCACCTTTGCAGGCATCCTCTGGACACTCTCCTGTTCCTCCCCACTCCTCAGAATGGAAAGCTCCACAGACTGTTACAGGTGTGGCCACACCAGCGCTGAATCGAGGGGGGTGATAACTCCTTGTGTCTGGGTGGTCATACTCCTCCTAAGGCAGCTCCATATGCAGCTGGCCTTATTTGTGGTGAGCCTTTACCAGTGGCTCATAGGGCATCCCTCATAATGCCCAGGGCCTTCTCCTCAGACTCACTCCTCAGCTGGTCCTCTCCCACTTTGCCCCTTCTCCTTGTAAAACTTGAGGAGGTTGCTGTTGGCCAAATCCCCAGGTATCTCAAGGTCCCCGTGCACTGAAGTTCCAGCACATCAGCATTTAAGGTATGTGTGCAGATGGCTCGTGCTGAGTCATGGTTCCTCTAACAAGACCACAACTTGAGTAGATGTAGGACAGTACAGGTAAGAAAAAGGAATACTAGTTGAGTGGAATTGATGATGAAGGTGCAAAGCGCCACTGTAACGATCTCAGAAACACCAAGGCCAAAGAAAGGAAATGCAGGGCCAATGAGGAAGTGGTGAAAAGGGGCTGGCTGTTTGTATTGGAGGGCATGAGGACTGTCCAAGAGAAGAACTTGAAAGGGGGAAAAGAGTGGAAAAGGGAGTGAAAAGTGAAGCAAAGGATATGGTCAGGACTGTTTCCCAGAATCACAGAACCACAGAATGTCTTGGGTTGGAAGTTACCTTTAAAGGCCATCTAGTTGCATCCCCCTGCCATGGGCAGGGACGTCTTCCACTAGATCAGGTTGCTCAAAGCCCTGTCCAACATGACCCTGAACAAGGAATGGGGCACAGGAATGGTCCTCCCAGTTTGGTGACATCAACAGACCTGCTGATGGTTGCGTCCTCCAGGTCACCTTATAAAAGTGCACCTTATAAATTGCACAGGGCCCAGGAAAGACTTCTGTGCTACCCCACTTGTCAATGACCTGAGGTAGGGTATGACTTTGTAATCAATGGACATGCAGTAAATATAGCAGATGGAGAAGCCAAAAATGACAAAAGGAGTGGTGGACGTCAGTGGGGCCACTTAAGACCACGCCTGACAGCAAGGAGGTGTTAGCCACGGTGGCCAGAAACCCACTGATCCATGGCCGAGCTGCCAGCTGCAGGCAGGATCTGACCCTCAACAGGGCTGCATATTGCAGCAGTCTGCAGATGGGCACATAGCGATCAGAGGAGATCACCTCCAAATGGAAATGGCTCTGTCCCCTGTCAGGAAGTTGGCCAGCAGCTTAGAAAGGATGGAGGAGCTGCAGCAGGCCTCCAGGCAGGACAAGTGTCCCAGGAAGAGGTACACAGGGGTGTGAAGGTGCTGGTCAACTACCACCAGCACAATAATGGAGAGGTTTGTAGCCAGGGTCATGGCGTGGAGCATCAGGAAGAGCAGGAGGAGAGTAACCTGCAGCCCATTGTGACTGCTGCATCCCAGGAGCACAGCTGTTTCATCCAGGCCATGCAAAGGCATCCTGCATGCTGTGGGGCAGTTTCGCAAGCATGCGCTCACTCCATAAGACTGCAAGGCACCGTAGGAAGCAGAAGCCAGGTGGGAAGGTGGAGCTGTGTTATCTGCTGGTGTGAGCACAGCCCTGAGTAGCACAGTTGGGAGTGACAGTTGGTCCTTACACCACTCACCGCCGTGTAGCATAGGACCTGCAGCAGGTGAGTTTGGGGCCTGGATGGTGTCACCTGTTGTCCTGAGACATATGTGAACACCCTGGTTATGTCCTCATTAAAGAGGAGCTCAAGCACCTCTCAGGACTCTGTGCATATCCAGAGGAGCAAGAGTGACAGCAATGGGGAGGCCTGAAGCATGCCTTGAAATCTTCAAACATCCCACCCATCTTCAGGAAGAGCAAAAAGGAAGGTCAAGGGAACTACAGGCTTGTCAGCCTCACATCCATCCCTGAGAAGATGATGGACCAGATCCTCCAGGAAGCCATTTCCAAGCACCTGAAGGCCAAGAATGGGATTGGGAAATGCCGACAAACTCAAGAATGGCAAATTGTGCCTGACCAACGTGAATGCCTTTTGCAATGACATGACAGGCTTTTTGGGTGAAGAGAGAGGGGGATGTAGTAGTCCTTGACAGCTTGGTGAAAAGGGATGACTGGAACCTCACAAAGTTCATCGAAGACTAATGCCTTGTTAATCTTGTCGCTGTGCTGGGACAACTCCATGTGCAGACCAGGCTGGGGATGACTGGCTGGAAGGCTGCTCTGCAGAAGAGGACTTTGGAGTCCATGTGGACAGCAAGCAGGACAGGATGGAGCAGTGTGCCCTTGGGACAAGGAATACCAGCCATAGCTTGGGCTGCATTAGCAAAATCAGAGCCATCAGGGAAAGGGAAGTGACCCTTCACCTCTACTTGGGGACTGCATCACGACTGATGTGTCTAGTATGGGTCTCCCCAGCACAAGAAAGACCCTCATAGACTGTGGATAGTCCAGCAGAGGCCAGAAAGATGGCTGGGGCCTGGAGCACATTATGTACCAGGAGAGGCTGAGAGCACCAGATTGGGGTTTTTCTGAGAAATCCTTCAGAGCCGAACACTGGAGTAAGGGCCCAGGGGAGACGGTGGTGTCTCAGCCAATGGAGATATTCCACATTTGTTGAGACAAGGCCCAGAGCCCCTGATCCAGCATGAGTTGTCTGAGAACGAGCTTGGAGTAGAGACCAATTTTTGCGGGAGCTACGGCACATCAGGTGTGGGTGTCAGTATGAAACTGATTTCTTCTTTGTCGTAATGGTGGTGGAGTTGGGTATCAGAGTTGTGCCTGCAGGCACCCCCCACTGCACTGAAGTCATTACAGCCCAATAAATTCTTCTTCCTTTTGAAAAAAGTCTTTCTATCTGTGAGCGTTTGTGCAACACTCAGAGCTCCCACTCAGTGGAACTTACTTTGGGATCCAATAGTTCCCCTGTGCACCAAAAAGAATCCTGGTGTGAGGACATCCTGCAGAGCTCACGCATGCCCCCAGCACAGCGTGAGCTCTTCTGCAAAAAACATTCCTGGGCTGGCATGTAGCACATGTTGTGGGCTGAGGAGCATCACAGCCCGTCTCCAAGGACAGACTGGCCAGGATCTCCTGGGACCATGCAGGAAGGTCGTGGTGACTGCTCGAAGCAGAGACAGGCACTGTGAGTAACTGCATGGGCTCAGAGAAGGGCACACAGAGAAAGCTCAAGGCCCAGCACAGAGGGACTGTGGCAGTGCCTGTGGGCTGACAGTGGGCAGAGCTGGGGACCGTTGGGTGAGAAGAGACCTCTTCAGCTGGGTCAGCAGAGCCCCACTGCCCCACATGCTCTCAAACACTACATGGACCGGGGTGCATTGAGGAGTGGTGAAATGTCACCCCAGAACAGGCCCCATGGCAGCCCTCTCTGCTTCCTCTGCAAGTAGACCCCTACTCGGCAGCCCCCCACCGCTGCCTGCCCATGCCCATGCCCAACCCCAGTTGAATCCCACGTTGGTGTTTGCAGACAGCCGTGATGCAGGGTCTGGCAGCGTCTAGGCCAGGAGAGATTGCCCAGGTCTGGCCATGCCCCCTGCAGGCACTGAGCCCAGTAGGAGGATGGAGCTGGCCATGCAGCAAAGGTCCCTCCCTGGGCCTGGGGTGTATGGCCAGAGGTGGAAATGGACAGGGTACAGGGCTGGTTTGTTCCAAGTGCCCTGGGGGCAGCTTCCCCAGGGTGTCCAGGGACCACGGCACAGACTGGCTCATCTCTTGTCCACCTTTGATACCCTGTTTCCTTCTCCATGAGACCTGGCTCTGTACCACGATCGCTATTCTGAGTCTCCATTCACTGCCCAGACCTGGGCACATGGAGAATCGCCACCCTCTCCTCACACCTCCAGACTCCTTTCCAGAGGGAACAATATATGCCATCAGCCCTGGCATACATGTGGCAGTCTAAAGAGCTAACGGGCAGCTCATGCAGCACCTCCACAGCCCCTGGACACCAAGAAGGTAGCATTTAAAACAGCATTTGTGTCTAATAGATTCCAGTTGTACTGTGAGCTTATGTAAGAGACTGAAGTGTTAAGAACAATTGCCTCAAAGCTTGCTTGTGTGTGTTTATCTGATAAGACCAGACAGTAGACCACTCTTTTGTGTGACAAGACCCAAGGGCAGACCACTCTTTGGCTTATCAAGTACCACCATCTGGCAAGGAAACTTTTGCAAACTTGCTGAAGCAGCAGGCCATTCTTTGGCTTATCAGGCAGCACCAAGAATAGGACACCAACTGGTATCTGGTCAGGCTGCTTGCCCCACCAGTAGCTGTGCATGTGTTGGGTACGTGATGTTGTCCTGGGTAACCAAATGGAAACGAGAGGGCAAACTCCCTCTCCAACACCAGATAAAAGACGGCACAACGAAACCTGAGTGTGGCCATCCACCACCGAAAAACTGAAGACAGGACCAACAGGATGCCGCTGGATCCATGGTGGTGACTTGTGGGATATCTGAAAAACCAAGGACATGTAGTGAGCAACCCAGACTCAGACTATGTGGACTTAATCTGCATTTAACACAAGAGGAATTCAAGGATGCTGCGAAGGTCGACTGCAGTTTGGAAGACATGAAACAAGCAGATTAAGAGGAAGAAACTATTGGCTTGCAATGTTGAAAACAAGATATGGGAGGAGCGGGCGGTGCGTGTGAACTATTGTTATGAACGAATCAGAATATTGCTAGCAGCGCATGAACAGTATATTGCCAACCATAGTTAACCAATTAGCGATAAGTTTATGCATGATTAGGAAGGCAAGAAACTACATTAACTAAGCTGTGTATGTAATAAACCGACATTTTGCTTGATCATATTGATCGTGTGCTGTGTCCGTGACTTCCGCGTCAGCAGGTGGCGCCCGAACAGGGACCCTCAGATCGGAGTCGGATTTTCTGACGAAACCGAGAACGGAGGGGGCAGAAGCCGGCCGAAGGTGAGTGCTGCCCCGGCGAAAGGTGGAATCTCACCCTGATCAGGTGAGCGGCCGGGGAGGAGATGGGGGCTACCATGACAAAAGAAGAGTCAGCGGTGTTTAAGCTCCTCCAACATATCCTCTCAATGAGAGGTATAAGTTATGACTCGTCTACTCTGAAAGCATTATTGCTCTGGGCAAAAGGAAAGGATTTGATCCCCACGGTTGGAGTTGCCTTTGATGCTATGACATGGCAGAAAATAGGGGCAGAACTGTGGGAAGAAATAAGTAAAGGATCCAAAGAGACGAGCAAATTCCCCACTGTGTGGAGACTGATTCATGAAACTTTAAAAAGCATGGGGGAGGAGCGGCAAGTCGCTGCATCGGCATTCGCGGCTTTGACTCCAGGGGGCGGGCCCACCTCTGCAACCAGTATGTTGTTTTCGGGTCCGACAATCCCTGCAGCGACCCCAGGCCACGTTGCAGGAGGGGTCCGGATCCTAGCAGGGACTGCAACTGCAGCTCCCACCACCACCGAAGTGCAGTCACCAGAAAAAAACGCTGCGGAGGCTACTCCGCCATCGCCCGATGTACCACAGTCAGACCACCCTCCGAGTTACGATGAGGCCGATCCACCAAATCGACCTCCCTCACCGGTGGCGACGACCTCACTTTACCCTCCTTTGCCACCAGGTGGCGAAGAGGAGGAGGAAAACAATGGTGTGCTAGAGGAGAAAGCTGAATTACAGGAATTGATAAAAAGACTAGAGACTTTAGAAGCGCGATTGGCGGCCCCGCCAGAAAACCCACCAACGTCACTGTCCGCATTATACCCAGGACGGTCAGCACCCGACGTTTTTGCTCCAACTAGGGCACCGGTGGAAACTGGTGCTTTTCCGTCTTTGCCACCACAACAACCATTGGGGGGGGGGGTATTCGGGCAAGGGATGTTGGTGGGAGGAGTTGGGGATCCGTCAATGCGATGGAAAGGTGTTATCCGAGATGCCATAATAGAGGGACAGGTGTTACCCATGGCTTTTCCTGTTGTAGTTGATAATAACGGGAGAGGTGTATGGGAAGCACTGGACTGGAAAATATTGAAAGAAGCGAAAAGCGCTGTTACTCAATATGGTTTAAAATCACCATATACTCAATCTATATTACAGCACATTTTTTCAGCACAGTTATTAACTCCTTATGATTCTAGAATGATTGTCCAGATGCTATTACCACCATCGCAACAACTACAATTTTTCCAACATTGGCAAACTGCCTGCGATAGGGCAGCTTCAATACCTCGACAACAAGGCGATCCGTTATTCGGAATCCAGGCTCAAATGTTAATGGGCGCAGGGCCTTTTACGCAACCTGATTGGCAAGCGCAGTTTGCTACCGAGGCATTGCAATTGAGTCAGGAGTTAGCTTATAAAGCTCTTATTAACGTGCATGATGAGAAAATTAGACCTGCTTTTACCGCTGTAAGGCAGGGACCCACTGAATGGTACGGCAAGTTTATTGATCGTTTGCACGCTGCAATTATGGCTCATCCAGATATGGATGAGGGAATGAAAGTAAAGTTCTTAGATATGCTTGCTTTTGATAACGCTAATGAAAAAACAAAAAGAGCACTCAGTGTGTTGCCAAGAGGATCCAGCACAGGACAGTTGCTAGAGGCTGCTGAGCGAATGTTACAACAAGAAAAGGCTGCGGTTATGGCCGCAGCTGTAGGTGCAGCAGTGAAGCTGTTGGTATCAAAAAAGCAAGGGGGAAAAAAGGGACAAGAAGTGCTTTAATTGTGGAAAACTAGGCCATTTTAAAAAAGAATGTAGGAGTCCAATTAATACTGAGGGTCAGAAAGAAAAATGGTGTACGAATTGTAAAAAAGATAATCACGACACACACGAATGTCGAAAATCGGGAAACGCGGCGCAGAGCGCGCCACACCCACGTGTGAAGACACAAGTGCAGGGTGCTTGGACCGCTGCGCAGCCGCCACAGCCGGTAGCGCCGGAGTGGACCTGGCAACAGCAGTAGACATAACCTTAACAACGTCTGAGATTAAATTAATTGCTTCAGATCAACAAGGACCTCTAGGGCATGGGTTGAGTGCATTGCTCACAGGCCGTTCTTCAATATCACGAAAAGGTATATTTATAGTACCAGGACTCATCGATGCGGATTTCTGTGGAACCATAAAGATTATGGTATATACCTTAACGCCACCACTTACAATACCAACACAGTCTAAAATAGCTCAATTAATACCATTTCATGCGTGTGTCCCTAAAGCGCATTCAATTGTACGTGGGCATGGAGGTTTTGGATCCACAGGAGTACCAAATGTGTTGTTAGCAATAGATATTGCCAAGGGAAAACCTGAAGAAAGGGTAACATTAAGACATCCTAATGGACAATCTTTAGTACTGTCAATGTTAATTGACACGGGGGCAGATGTAACTATTGTCCCTATCACAAAATGGCCTCGTAATTGGCCACTGGTGCCTGCAGCTACCAGTGTTGTGGGAGTCGGGGGGGCACAATGCACGATGATTAGCAAATTACTGATAGCATTCAATTTTGAAGACGGTGCCACTGTTACCACAAGGCCATATGTAATGCACTTGCCTGTAGCTCTTATAGGTCGGGATCTATTATCCCAAATGGGAGCCAAACTTGTAACCCAGCATTTTTAGGAGCAGCCATGGTTGAGCAGCCCATCTTAAAACTCACCTGGACTACGACAACGCCAGTGTGGGTAGACCAGTGGCCGCTGAAACAGGAGAGGCTGCATATTTTACAAAATTTAGTTAAAGAACAGTTAGAAGCAGGTCACATTGTGCCTTCCACAAGCCCTTGGAACACACCCGTTTTTACCATCCCGAAAAAATGTGGAAAATGGCGATTGTTGCATGATTTACGAGCGGTGAATGCTGTAATGCAAAATATGGGGGCATTACAGCCAGGATTACCCTGCCCTGTGATGATCCCAGAAAATTGGGACTTCCTCATCATTGATTTGAAGGATTGTTTTTTTTTACTATTCCTTTGCATCCTGAAGATGCAGAAAAATTTGCATTTACAGTACCATCAATCAATAAACAGGAACCGGCAAAAAGATACCATTGGGTGGTACTGCCTCAAGGAATGAAAAACTCACCTACTCTGTGTCAAAATTTTGTAGCATGGGCCTTACAACCATTCCGAATGAAACATCCATTTTTACTAGTTTTTCACTATATGGATGATATCTTAATTGCTGGAGAAAAAATGGATGTGGAAGGAACTTTACAAAGGTTAATAGAAACGTTAGAACCGGAAGGTCTTAAAATTGCTCCAGAAAAGGTACAACGACAAAATCCATGGCAATCTTTAGGATGGACAATTACTGGGAGCACAGTCAGACCACAGAAGATCATACTCAAAACAGACATTAAGACGCTCTCAGATGTTCAAAGACTAATGGGAGATTTACAGTGGGTAAGGTCGGTTAGTGGAATAACTAATGATGATCTAGCTCCCTTGATGCCTCTGTTGGGAACCTCAACCAGAGCCGATGAACGACGAAGCCTGACGAAGGAACAAGAGCAGGCATTGGATCACATTCTAAAAAAGGTTTTGACAACAGTTGTACAAAGAAAAATTAGTGATTTGCCTTTGCAATTTTTAATTGTTAACTCATCACCCAACCGAAAACACTTAATAGGACTGATAATCCAAATAGATAGCCCACGCATCAACATTTTAGAGTGGGTATTTTTATCCTATCAGCCAAAAAATACCATCTGTACACGGATTGAACTATTAGCTAATATGATCATCAAAGGTAGAAGAAGGATTTGTGATCTGACAGGACAAGAACCTGAAACCCTGTTTGTACCTATAGCACAGAATTATTTAGATTGGCTTTTAGCAACATCAGAAATGTTTCAAATCGCTTTAGCCGAATATCCAGGTACTGTAACCAATAACTATCCTTCCACGAAAATTTTGCCGCTTTTACAAAATCAGGACTTTGAAGACATCCCTTATAGATCAGAAGTACCAGTTGAAGGGCTTACAGTATTTACTGATGCTGGTAGAAAATCGAAACGAGCTGCTATTGCTTGGTATGACAATAATCAATGGAATCATCAACTTCTTACAGGTCATACCGCCGACTCTTTACAAACCCTCGAGCTGAGAGCGGTGTTATGGGCCTTTCAACGCTGGCCCAACAAACCTCTAAATGTAATTTCAGATTCGCTCTACGTAGTAGGAACAGTACAGCGCCTAGAACGCGCTATGATCAAATCACTGAAGAATAACACCTTATATATGTTATTAATGCAACTTTTATTTTTATTGAATCAAGGCACTAAACACTATTTTGTGACACATATTCGTAGCCATCAATTTGATCAAGGCTTGTCGATTGGGAACAACATAGCCGACAAGTTGGTTGCTACCATCTGGAAAAATCAAAATATTAACCTGTTTGAGCAGGCCCGTTCATCTCATGAATTTTTACATCAATCTGCAAAAGTATTGGCGAAACAATTTGATTTAAAACTATCAGATGCCCGAGGCATCGTCCAATCCTGTCCTGCCTGCCAAAAATCAGGATTCGGTTTAGGTCTTGAGGTCAGCCCTCGAGGTCTGGGAGCCCTACAATTATGGCAAATGGATGTCACCCACATCACAGAGTTTGGACGGCAAAAATATGTACACGTTAGCGTTGATACTTATTCGCATGCAATCTGGGCCACTGCTCAAACAGGGGAAACGGCCAAACATGTTGTAAAACATATGTGTGCAGCCATCGCTGCTTTGGGGATTCCTCAAGAGATAAAAACAGATAATGGTCCTGCATATATCTCTAAAACATTCGAACATTTCTGCCACTTGTGGGGCATTCACAGAATCACAGGCATACCACACTCTCCTACAGGACAGGTGATCGTAGAACACGCACATGCTACGTTAAAATCGCTGTTGCAAAAACAAAAGGGGGGAGAAATACCCCCTGCTGAATGTCTTGCAAAAGCGATTTACGTTTTAAATTATTTACGGTTAACAGGGGACT
The DNA here is from genome assembly GCF_965183815.1 of Platalea leucorodia. Taxonomy (NCBI): domain Eukaryota; kingdom Metazoa; phylum Chordata; class Aves; order Pelecaniformes; family Threskiornithidae; genus Platalea; species Platalea leucorodia. Next base: position 17,884 of record NW_028121030.1, read on the forward strand.
GTGAATCTCCTCCAACTGTTATACACCATATGTCATTTCAATCGGGAACACAGAAGATCGATTCAGTCTCGGTAAAAGTACGATATCGTGACTTAAAAACTGGAGAATGGAAGGGTCCTGCAGAAATTAAGATGACAGGTCGAGGATATGTTTGTGTTTTGACAGACGAAGGTCCGAGGTGGGTGCCTAGCCGCTGGGTGAAACCATGGAGAGAAGAGTCAGGACCACAACAGGAGTTACCATGATATGTTTTCTCACGTCATTCCTCTCCATCATTGGTAGTGGTCACTCATGGATTTCAGTACAGCCACGAACAAATGTTTGGGTAACTCTAGCTAATAAAACAGGGCAAGATTCAATCTGTTTAGCGGCAGCAAATGCAGGCAACCCATTTATGACATGTTTAGTGGGGACTCCGTTTGGTGGTAAAGAGTGGGAGTATGTTTGTAACTCCTCCACCATCAGGCATGCATGCAGAGACATAGCTAACGACGTCAATGATTTTGACTATTAAAAACCAAACCCACAGATCTTGAAGAAGTATTGAAAAATATTCAAAGGATTGTAAGTCAGATTTAGATTTCTGGACAGCAGATAAAACAACTGTAGAAAGACTAGCTCTTTAGGTTTTAATTCATGGTTAGCTGGGTTAGGCATTTCAGGTTGGGGAAAAGATCTAATTATCCATGGGTTTATATTATTATTGGGATTATTATTATTAACTATACTTATATTAAGATGTGTTTTTAAATATTTCATGAAAGCCGTGGAGCGTATGATGAATGGAGTCTGGATTGCTCAAAAACAAAAAGGGGGATTTGTGGGATATCTGAAAAGCCAGGACATGTAGTGAGCAACCCAGACTCAGACTATGTGGACTTAATCTGCATTTAACGCAAGAGGAATTCAAGGATGCTGCGAAGGTCGACTGCGGTTTGGAAGACATGAAACAAGCAGATTAAGAGGAAGAAACTATTGGCTTGCAATGTTGAAAACAAGATATGGGAGAAGCGGGCGGTGCGTGTGAACTATTGTTATGAACGAATCAGAATATCGCTAGTAGCGCATGAACAGCATATTGCCAACCATAGTTAACCAATTAGCGATAAGTTTATGCATGATTAGGAAGGCAAGAAACTATTTTAACTAAGCTGTGTATGTAATAAACCGACATTTTGCTTGATCATATTGATCGTGTGCTGTGTCCGTGACTTCCGCGTCAGCACAGTTCTTCTGTGAAATCCCCCACATCCTCAAGCTCTCCTGCTCACACTCCTACCTCAAGGAATTTATTGTACTTGTTACTTTCCCATTAGCATTTGGGTGTTTTATTTTCATTGTGGTGTCCTATGTGCAGATCTTCAGGGCCGTGCTGAGGATCCCCTCACAGCAGGGACACCACAAAGCCTTTTCCACGTGCGTCCCTCACCTGGCTGTGGTCTCCCTCTTTATCAGCACTGCAGTGTTTGCCCACCTGAAGCCCCCCTCCATCTCCTCCCCATCCCTGGATCTGGTGGTGGCAGTTCTGTACTCAGTGGTGCCTCCAGCAGTGAACCCGCCAATCTACAGCCTGAGAAACCAGGAGCTCAAAGTGGCCATTAGGAAAGTGATTTCAGGAATGTTTTTCAACTGTGATACATTTTCCATCACTGTTCACAAATGATTCCTAGGGTTTCCCATTGCAGGCCTGTCTTTTTGTTTGTCTTTTAGCCTTTTTGTTATCATTATCTGTATGGATATCAGTGTCTATTATGTTTCTACATAAATGTTTGGATTCATCCTACTCCTCCTGAGGAACAAACCTGCTCCATCTCACCTGGATTTGATATAAAAGTGTGTCTTCCTGGGACAGAGCTGACACTCTCATAGCATCTCTGTAGTAAAATGGGATCTCCCTAGTGCACTAACTTAAAGTTGGGATCTTCTTCCAAAGCTAATGATGTCAACAACAGGCCCAAGGAACTTCACCCAAAAAGGGCCTTTTTCTCCTTGGAACTGGGAGAGAAAAGCTCATTGTCACTTTGGTAGCTGTTGGAGACCAAGGGTTGGAATTTGGACTCACCCATTGGTGTGTGGTGACCATGGAGGTGGTGAATGCATACTCAGAGTTGTCCCACATATGACAGGGAAGAAGACACCCTCCAGGAGGGGGTCCGGAGCTTCCTGGAGAGCCTGGGGTTTCTACAGGGAGAGAGTGTGCTTGGGGTGGGCAGTGGCTGGAACCCCACAAAGTGGGAGATCGCACAAGGTGGAGTCACCAAAATTGAAGATGCAAAATCCAGGGGTCTGCAAAGAAACAAAGATGGACACACCCAACCCTACACAGACCAGCTCCAACAGGGAACAGCACCTTTACAGTCACCACGCCACCAGCAGCACTCACACAACCATGAGTGACACAAACGTCCCCAGCCCATTCCCCCTCTCGGGCTGATCTGCTGTGAAGGTCACAAGTGGTCTGTGCATCCTCTTACCCATGGGCACACACACCTGCCGTCCCTGCAGTGTGGGCCTGGGCTTTGGGTCTGCTCAGATCCCTGCCCAGTCTTGGGGCCGTTACCCACTTGGCAGTTGGAACCCTGGGTCTCTCCACATCCTGGTGTCCTCTTTCTGCAGCCAGCCTCACTTGGATTTGGCCAGCATAGCATGTCCATAAATTCACTCCAAACGCACATGCAGCATTGAGCACACTCACACATCAAATGGCCAGGAGCAGAGTTTAAGAAGATGGCAAGACCATGGTGATTAGGCACAGATTTGGCCAGACCAGCCCTGGTCAGCCCCCTGCCCACATGCAGCCAGCCCCTCGTATACCCCTCCTCTTCCCATACCCATTCTTCTTCTTCCCAATCTACCCTTTCTCTGCCCCAGTCCGCTCCCCAATTAACAACTGTCACCATAGAATCATAGAGTCATAGAATCATAGAACAATTTAGGTTGGAAAAGACCCTTAAGATCATTGAGTCCAACTGTTAACCTATCACTGCCAAGTCCACCACTAAACCATGTCCCTAAGCATTACATCCACATGTCTTTAAGTACTGCCAAGGATGGGGACTCAACCACTTCCCTGGGCAGCCTGTTCCAGTGCCTGACAGCCCTTTCAGGGAAGACATTTTTCCTAATATCCAATCTAAACCTCCCCTGGCGCAACTTGAGGCCATTTCCTCTCGTCCTATCACTTGTTACCTGGGAGAAGAGACCAACCCCCACCTCACTACAGCCTCCTTTCAGGCAGTTGTAGAGAGCAATAAGGTCTCCCCTCAGCCTCCTCTTCTCCAGACCAAACAACTCCAGCTCCCTCAGCAGCTCCTTATAGGACTTGTGCTCCAGACCCTTCCCCAGCCTCGCTGCCCTGCTCTGGCCGTGCTCCAGCACCTCGATGTCCTTCTTGGAGTGAGGGGCCCAAAACTGAACACAGGATTCGAGGTGTGGCCTCACCAGTGCCCAGTACAGGGGGTTGATCACTTCCCTGGTCCTGCTGGCCGCACTATTCCTGATGCAAGCCAGGATGCTATTGGCCTTCTTGGCCACCTGGGCACACTGCTGGCTCATATTCAGCCGGCTGTTGACCAACACTCCCAGGTCCTTTTCCACTGGGAGCTTCTCAGCCACTCTTCCCCAAGCCTGTAGTGTTGCATGTGGTTGTCGTGACTCAAGTGCAGGACCCTTTCTGCCCTAAAAATGAGGGCTTAGACCCTAAAAATTAAACTGTGGGCCCTACAAAAAGGCTACGGGTAATAAAAGACAGTTTGGGACCCTAGAAATGAGGATTTCGACCCTAAAAATGAGGCTTTTGGCAGTAAAACTGATGGGCTAGGTGCTAAAAATGACGCTCTGTACCCCGATAAGGAGGGGAACCTCTTGGTTCCTCTATGGCCTGTGATGGGTGCGCTCAGCCCCTTGACCAGACTGGCAGTGGGTTGGTGCAGACTCCAGAAGACGTTAAGGCCTGAGCCGTAGCAGGGCCATGAACTCCTCAGGTTTCAATCTGTTCTCTGAAAACCCACAGAAGAGCAGAGTGGCACAGTGAGCGTCGATGCATATGAGCTCGGAACGCCAACCACGTGGCTGACACATGAATAGCGGGTGGCTTTTCCAAAACTTATCAGGGGACAAAGAAAGTTGTGAGTACAAGGAGCCTCATGTATACCTTTCCTATCACATGTAATTTGACTACGAGCCAACCGCTTTATCCTAGAAATATGACAGCTTAAGTGAGCTCTCCCTTCTCGGCAGCGTGGCAGCATGGCGGTGACCTCCCCTGGAGCTGGGACACCTCACAAGGTTGCTCCTCGAGGCAGAGAGACCTTTACCAACAGCAGATCTTTGGTAAGCAACTGATACTGCACATAACCTTGTAGTGTGGTAACTTTGATTTTGTCTTTGATTGCATGCTGAATTGATGCTAATGAAACGTTACATAAACTTTTCATGTACAACCCCTTAGACATAAACGGTTCTCCAAGTCTGAGACTGAGACTGGACCTAGCCACACCTAAGCTCCATCAGGAATTTAGAAAGCAAGGGGGTCTACTCTGAACCTCATGACTCAATGGG
>NW_028121029.1:0-22380 GCF_965183815.1 Platalea leucorodia
ACAAAGTGCATATTTGACACAACGTGTCGAATTAATTGAATAAAACATGGAATTATACAGGGTAGGAACAGTAAGGTGGCAGTTGCACATAGCAAATACAATATTAATTGTTTGACCCACGGTGCCCCTGGTAACCAGGACCACAAATCGCCATTCCAACCACTCCAGGTTTGAACAGGGATGTGGGCTATTTTCCTGATATCTTGGGTCAGTTGGAGAACCACTTCTCCCACATCATCTCTTTCTAGGCAGCAGTTAGAGATATTTAATTTTCCACACACCCCTCCCTCCTCAGCCAATAAATAATCTAAAACCATGTGGTGTTGAAGGATTGCTGTGCGCATTTGTTGAGATTGTCGAGTTAATAGGTCTATGGTGTCAGCGGTTTTGTTGGTGATAATTTCTAGGGCCGCTTGTAGTCTGATTATTCGATTTAGATTATAGATTGGTTCTCTTGCCCCTGCAATGGGCTCGTTCGGATTCAGGTTGATGGCCCATAATGTTCAATTATTCGCTCAGGGGGCCATTCGTCATTCCCCCCTTTTTTTGTCCCACCTAAATTTACCTTGGTAGATCGCGTCTTACGGGCAATCCTTCTATCCCCGAGGTTATCATACACCTTTACGCCTAGTTGGGGTCCACCAGTTTCTGGCAGGAGGAAAAATAGGGGCCTTATGATCCCTATATAACAAACTCCCGACCACCCCGCGGGTAAGAATTTATATGCCGTATTCCCACAAATCCAGTAATGCCCCTTTTTGGCTTTATTTCCCTGAGCAAATGGCCCGTCTTTCCCCGGTGGGAATTGAAAATAAGTTGTGTCTTTGTCACCCAGAGGGCTGAAAAAGGTGGTTGCCCCATCCCTTATTCGGCCGGTACAATACCAAGCCCCATAAGTACCCCTCCATTTACAAGTTTGTTTGTAATGCCAGAGAATCAAGGTTTCATTTTTGCTTGACCAATATCCCTTAAACCCCTGGTTACGCCCCGTTTCATGAAGCCACACCCACGGGTCCCTTTCCTTGTTGAGGGGCTTCCGTGTGAGAGTCCATTGACATTTGCTTTCTCCCACTTCGACCCCTCCTTTCTGGGTGCGATTCAAACAATATTGCCCCTTAGTTGGAAACTGAATTGGCCAGGTCCCACTGTCATCCCACGGATCGCTTGCGGCTTCGCTGTATTTGCTTATGATTTGGTCTGGGGTGAGGGGTGCGGATGTCCACGGCCAACTTGATAGCCCTAGGGGTCCGCCGCAAACCCAACAGTGGCTCAGATTGAAAGTTTGACTCACGGCTTTCGCTAATAACACGAACTCGTTTTTCTCGAAGGGATTGTATGGAGGAGGGGAAGGTGGAGGGAGTGGTCGCTCGTCACTTTCATGGAGGTGTCCCTGAGTCAAAATGATCCAAAGTAGCAGGTGCATCGTGGTCATATCGCCACCTTTAAAAACAGAAACAGGAACAAAACTCGCTCCTTGGGTTAGAAGGAGGGAATAATCTGTTTGGTGTGGATTTTGTGGGTTCTCCCACTGGTATCTTTCGCTTTCCACGTGTGTTTATTTAGGGGGGTATCTAGTACGAGAGGCACAGCTCCCACGGTGGGAAGCTCAACCAGAACCGGTTGGCCAGGAGAGTAAAATGGTGTCCTGGGGGAGCTGGGGTTTCGAGAGACGGGTACCATGGTTGGGGCTTGCGGACAAAATGCTGCAATTTTCGGGCACCCGTTTGTACCCCAGCGATTATTGACATTGGTCAGCGCCTCCCCCACCCGCTCGGCCCATCCCGGTTGGTGGGGTTTTAAGAAGCGCTTAAGCAGCCCGTTGGTCCGTTCCACAATCCCGTTTGCCTGTGGGTAATACGGAGTGTGGAACATCTACGAAATCCCTTCCCGAGCCGCCCATTCTTGAACTATTTTGGCAGTGAAGCGCGTGCCGTTGTCTGACGGGATGGTCTGTGGTTTAGGGAAGGTCCCGAACCATTCTTTGAGGGCCCTTACAGTATTTTCCCCAGTTGCTTTCGCACAAGCCCGGGCTTGTACAAGTCCGGAGACTATCTCAACCCCCACCAATACATAACGTTGCCCTGCGGACTTTTGGAAGGGCCCGATATAGTCGATCTGCCAGGCCTCCCACAAACCTTTCCCTTTCCTGAGGTGCAGGGGCTCGTTTTCCAGGGGGTGTCTGTCCAGACGGACACGGCATTGTTCACAAGAGGATATGCAAGTCTTGCAGTCCTCCCTGGTGACTGGCCATCCCCGTGCTGGTGCTTCCCGGTACAAATCATTGATCCCTGAGTGCCTCCGCTTTACATGTAGCCACTCTAGTAGGTGTTCCCAGTTCTCCTGCACTTGGGTGCTCTGTAGCGGGGCTAGTCGGGCCAACTCGTCTGCCTCTGCATTTCACCAGCCAGCCGGGGTATCGGTTTGTTGGTGGGAAGCTACCCACACCACCGCAAATGTCCCCCGTTTTGCAATTTCGAGAATATCTTGCCACTTCTCCTTCTGCCAGATTGGTAGTCTGTTGACTTCCCAGCCATTCTGCTCCCAAAATGGGAGCCACTCCGTGCAGCCCTTGAATACTGCATAGGAGTCTCTATAAATGTGCACAGGGGAGGTGGTCTGGCTTTCGCCTTGAAAAACGTTCCACACTGCGACCAGCTCCCCTACCTGTGCACTGCCTTCTCCCTCCGTAATTATTTTCTCCTTAGTTGCTACTTGAAGGGCTACAGCCCGATATTTCCAAACCTTCCCTTCCCGCTTTGAGGAAGTGTCAGTGAACCATGCGTTTAGGACCTGCTCTGAAAACGGGGGAGCTACTTTGACCACCGGGGGGAAGTGGAGGGTTTTCCCTATTTAGGTCTCCCTCGTCTTGTATGGTTAGCATTTTAGCGGCCCCTTCCGTAACGGAGAAGACCTCACAATAGTGTTCTATCTGAGCATACCATTTCCTTAGGGACGCTCGCTGAGCCCCCCCGTCGGGGGGTGGGGTCCCTGCCAAGACTGCTTTAGTCACCTTAAACGGGCCCCGAAGAACTATCGGCTGTTTCCGAATAGTTCTCTCGGCCTCCTGTAAAGCTAGGCTAACTACAAACAACCCCTTCTCCCAAGTAGTGTATCGCTTTTCGGCATCCTTGAAGCTGCGTGAGTAGAATCCGATGGGCTGAGCGGGCCCTTCGGGTCCCTTTTGCCACAGGTGGATGGAGAGCCCGGTACGGGCGAATCCCCATTCGACCTGAACCGGATCGGTGGGGTGAATTGGCCCTAGGGCTTGATGGGCGTTTGCCTCAAAAATTAATAGCTGCAAGGCTTCCTCGTGGATTGGGGTCCACTCCCACTGAGCCTTTTTCCTTAGTAGGTCGTATAGTGGTCTAGCAATCATCGAAAAGTCGGGACTATGTTTTCTCCAAAATACAAGCAGCCCTAGAGCGTGTTGCAAGTCCTTTTTGGATTCGGGCATTTTGAGGGAGTCTAACGAGGATAGGGTATCCGGGGGAATACAGGCCATGCCCCCCCTCCACCAGATTCCTAAAAATTTTGTCTCGCTGGAAGGGGTTTGGACCTTTTCAGGTGGGATTGTCAATCCTATCCGTTCCAAGTGGGTGACAATATCACATTGCGTTTTTTTCAACGTCCTCTACCTTCGTCCCTCCTATGAGCACATCATCTAGATACTGATAAATTTTGACTCCTGCTTGTATGGGGATAGTTTCAAGTTCTTGTGCCAGCGCGTGGTGGGCCAACGTAGCGGAGCGCTTATATCCTTGGGGCAGTCAAGTGAACGTATATTGCTGTCCCTCCCATGTGAAGGCAAAGCGCTCCTGGTCCCCAGGCTGCAGCGGGACCATAAAAAACATGTCTTTGACATCAATGGTTGCCATCGCTGGATGGGCTTGCTCCTGAATCGTTGCAATTAATTCGGCAATATTTGGCACGGCGGCCGTTAAAGGGACGGTATTGCTATTGAGGCGCCGGTAATCTAGGGTTAATCTCCATTTACCATTGGGTTTTCTAACAGGCCACACAGGAGAGTTAAAAGGGGATTGTACGGGAGTTACGACTCCTTGCCGTTTCAGGTCGTCTAGTACGGGGATGATGCCTTCCCTTGCTCCCAAGGGTAGCGGGTAGGGTTTCACATTGGTCGACCGGGAAGGAGGAAGGGGAGGCGCTGCTTGCAGCAGGCGCATTTCTGCACTAGGGCTCCTGGCTAATCTTCTGACCTGGGGAACACCGAAGGACCACGAGTTCCCCTCGGTGTCCCGCCACTGTTTCCCTTTTAAAACATCTATCCCCAGGACATTCATTTGAAAAGGTCCTACAGCCGCCATGGTGTTCACCGGACTCTCATCTCCTGGTAGCCATAAGGTTACCGGGGTCATGGGCACAGATTGGGTTTTCCCTAGGGCATTTAATACTATCAGGTGCTTAGAAGGGGTTGAAATGCCGCACCATTCTGCCTCGCTCTGTTTTATTGCTGTAATTTGGGCCCCCGTATCAATTAAAAAAGTCATGGGCCTCTTCCTCGGCCCAACTGCGACGGTAATGAGGAAGTCCCCTTTACTGTTGCAGGTGAGTTGTCTAATGAACATCCACCCCCCCCCGCCTCCCCCCTCACCCTGAGGGGGAGGAGGTTTTAGTTTCCTGCCGCCCTTTCGTCCCCCTTGAACCCCTCCTCCCTGTCCAATACCGGGGCAGAAGGCAGGTTCAGTTTGGGAGGGGGTCCTTGCCCGGACCACCTCCGCACCAGGAGCTCTAACTTTTTGGTGGGGAGCCCACCCATCAGGTCTCGGGGCACACCCTTTTGCAGTCCCATTTGCCACAATCCTTGTCGGAGCGGGGGTTTCTCCCTTTTTTTTCGGTCGGGGCTTCCCCTCGAAAAAGCCAGAGATTTACTTGCCGGCCTCGCTGCCCGCACGGCCCTAGTTTCCACCTTGTGGTAAGTCCTGCCTACTGGCCCGCATTTCCTCCCGTACTTTCTTAGTTCCTGAGCTATCTCCCCCCAGGTCCACACCTTCCTCCCCAACTGCCGCTGTTCGGGGGTTACCGTTCCCTCCAGGGCAACTGCGATTCGCTCCTCGCGAGGCACATTTTGAATTCTCCCCTGTAATTGGATCCCGATAGGTTTTAGCGAGTCAGAGAGTCCTTTTATTAGCGGCGTCAGCCGCTCGGGGTCTACCGGTAGTAACATCGGAGAGCTTAGATTTGGTTTAAGTTCCCGGTCATATATCATTTGCAGGCATGCCGCCTTCTGTACATTTTCTAATAGTTGATCGATGGAACCAGTTATAGCTAGGGGATCCCCCCTCTCTAATGGGTTCAGCCCCCCCGCCCAATATGCAGCCCTCTGGGTCAGAGACCATGGGGCTCAGCGATCGCCCATTGTGAGGAAGACGCCGGGGCCCCAATACTCCTCTGCTTCCTTTTCTGATAGCATGATCCCGTCCCCCTCCGACAGGGATACCCTCCACACGTATTCGGTTTCGGACTCCCTTGCCGTCCTAGCAAAATCCTTTTGGAGTTTAGCCAGTTCGGTGGCAGTAAAAGGGATTTCTGTGGTTACAACTTGGGGACGGTTGTCGCTATCGTCCTCACATATGTATTCTGTCTTTACCAGCGGGCACATATGGGGGGGGGTGATGTTATCCACAGTCTCTCTTAACTGCTTTAAATCTTTCTGGGGATAAATTTGGCGTACCCCTTTCTCCTCCAGCATTACCTCCACCTCAGCAAGGGTGTCTGCCTCCCTCAGGAGCTGAACCCTCAGCTCCTCCTTCAAAACCATATTTTGGCACTTCTCCTCCTCTAGCGCCCGTTTGGTCTCTAGTAGTTGCTCTCACAGCGGTGTTATTGCCGCTTGCAACGAAGCGGCCACAGCCTCCGATTGGCAGGGCGCTCCTTTCTTGTCCTCCACCGCCGCTGCCAGGCACGCTCCTAGCACAGCGCAAACGATGGCTTTCCCTTTCCCCTTCTTAACTCTAGCTTCTTTATGCAAAACCGCTATTGGGTCCATAACACTTTGCAGTTGGAACCAGTGGTCCCGTGCCCAATCTCGTCCCGGGGGTGAGGGGCGAGAGCGGTATGTTTCTAAAAACTCATATAATTTCTCCGTCTCTTCACAAAAATCGCCTGCCTTTTGGGCGGCCATGTCCTACAAAGGGGAGTTCGTCCCGGGAGGGTCAAACCTTAAAAAAAACCAAGTAAGTTTCCCCTATACGCTCCCAGGAGGCCAATCCACACACTACTACAAGACAAAGACGAGCCTACAAAGGGGATACCGTCCTGAGGGGGTCACACCGTAAAATCCAAGCTTCCCCTATACTCCCCCAGGAGGCCAGACCATAAACTAGTATGAGACAGAGCAGAGCCTACAAAGGGGATATCATCCTGAGGGGGTCACACCGTAAAACTCAAGTCTCCCCTATACGCCCTCAGGAGCTCAAATCACAAACTGCTACGCGCGTTTCAGTGCAAAGGTCTCAACACCCACTCCTTCCTTGCGTTTCGTTCGTCTCCGGCTGCTTCCCTCGCGGGAGAGCAGAACCACGGATCGAAACTCCGCACTCGCTTTGTACTTACTTGTACGTCTCGTTCACACACAATCGCTCAGCACACCATAAGGTTGTATGACACTCTCGTCTCAAGGGATCCTGTCCGTGACGCCAATTAAATGTCCCGATCCAATGTCGGGGGAGGTTTCGATACGATCCCAAGGACGAGATTACGACGCTGGAATCGGTCAGATGTCGTGCAACCTTTTACTTTTATTTGAGGGAAGAAGAGAATGGAGGGAGGAGGGAGGGCAAGGGAGGAGAGGAAAAGAATAGGGGAGAGAGAGGTAGAAAGAGAAGGAGGAGTTTATCACCACCACTTCGAGTCCGATGATCTTCCGCTGGGTATTCGGTGGCCTCAGGCTTCGTCGGGGACCAAAAGCGGGGGGAGCCTTGAGGGTGCAGGAACGGAAGGAGTGGTCTCGCGCGCGCTGCCGCCGCCCCCGCCGAGGGGCATGTGTGCTCCTTATATAGGGGCTCTCACGCATGTGCGGATCACAAATGTGTACGTGAGGTTCGCCACGGACCTGCTGCCCCCGCCTCTGCTCTTTTCGCGCCTTTTTGTCCCTGCCTTGGGTCTTTTCGCGCGTTTAGGTTGTTTTTCTTAAAACTGTGGAGAAGATGGTCTTTTCGAAACGCGACGCTGGATGGCACTACAGCGGCAATGTCAAGACAAAACCGCATTTTTCTATCGCTCCTTTAAATGGAGCGATAACAGGGACCATCTTGGCGCCAAAGACGGGCCGGTGGCCAGAGAAGCGTGCAGTTTGATAAAACTGCAGAACCTGGGTGAAAGGGAAATGTGGCGAGGGGAGATCGCGACCGCTGGCTCAATTCCGGACCAAAGAGATTTGCCCCACCCCCCCCGCCCCCCTGAAAGGAGCACGCGTGCTAATTTCCATAGCAAGCGAGGCTCATTTCAATCCAGTAAAGCAATAGTGTCGAAATGTCAATCACTAACCACTAAGTGTAAATTTGGGCGGGTTGATACTAATCATGTCACCTGATAAATACACTGCAGTTTTGTATGAGGGCGTGCTTGATTTGTGGGAAACCACCGAGCAACCAGCTTTGCTGGGAGGAGGGGGAGACCAGGGTCGTGGGGACCGTGGGGAGGGAGAAGGGCATGGGCTGGGGGGCTGTGGCATGAAAGGAGGGGCGTGGGGGCCACGGGGGCTGCGGAGTGGGAAGGCAGGTGGCAGCTGTGGCGTCATGGGGAGCTGTGGGGAGGAAAGGAAGGGGCTTGGGGGCTCTAGGGGGCTGTGGGTGATAACGTTTGCCGGCCTCCCTGTAAACGTGGCCCCGGCTGCTGGAGCCTGAGTAGCCTCAGCCACGCTTACAGGAGTTGGCCTGCACGTTGCTCAATGGTTGCCAGGCTCCAATGGCGGAGTGAAAAAACTACCGTGGCCTGAGAAGACGGTGGATCCACCCGATTATTCAGCGCCATAAATACTCCGGGGACGGAGGGAGGGAGGGAGGGCAGGTGAGGCTGGCACGCGGGGAGCTGGCTTGCGACAGGCAGAGTGGCGGCACCCAGTGCCTAGCAGCCGGGGCTGGGCCTGCCCTCGAGGGGCTGCGGGGACCGGCACGCGGGGCAAGACCCTCTCCCTGTGCCCCAGCAAACACGCCTGAGCCCGTGGAGGTGAGGTAGAAAAGGTTTTATTGGGGGGAGGGGCAGGCTGCCAAAAAGGCAGCAGCCCCTCCCTGAGCACCATCTTTCCCAGGGCATATGCCAGGTTGCGGTAGGTCTCCCCAGGCAGCACATGCAACAGCAGGCGGCAGAAGAGTTTGGGGTCGTAGCAGGAGGCGTAGAGCACCGCAGCAGCCAGAGCGAAGCCGCCGACCAAGAGCAGGCCGAGTGTCCTGTGGGGCACAAGAGGGATGGGAGACAGGGCAGGCTGGATGCATCCCAAGCCCATCTTGCCTACGGGATGCCTACGGGGCCGTTGCGAGAGCCCCACGGGCTGCCTCCCCAGCCGTCTCTCATTGCTCCCTCGCGCAGGGTGGGACACGATACTCCGCAAGCCCGGCAAACAGCCCGGCCCAGGGAAAACCGATGCCGAGCACTTCCCCGCTGCAAAGCCCACAGCCGGCCAGCAGCTCCCCAGCAGCCTGGACTTGCGAGCCCCGTCGGCTGCAGCAGGTGTCTGGCCCATCCCACCCACTGCCCGGGACCGGACCCCAGGGGACCCAGTGGGGACCCTCACTGCAGCCAATAAACCAAGCCGCGTCTTCTCGCCAGCGTGTCCCTTTGCTACAGGTCGAGGCAGAGCGAGGACGCTTGTCAAGCACTGCTGCGCAGTCAGGACAGCTGGAGTTGCACGGTGCCCCTGGCCTCCGCCTCGCGCAGGAGTATAGCCCCTGCGTGGCTGGCACCTCCGTGGACCCCTCTCCCCAGGGAGACCCACGCTGGCCGGGGCAGGGGCTGGCACAGGCTCTCCCCCTTACCCGCTATGCTTCCCCCACCTCTGGCAGCACAGTCCCCGGCGCCTCTGCTTCCTTCTTCCTCTGATGCTGGTGCAGGCAACAGGGCTTGCTTGGAGGAGTTCTAGACCTCCAGGGGGGCCACGCGGGCGGTCCCCTTCCAAACATTCAGCACCCCAGGCAGGGACTGGGCTTCCCCGTCACACCTCGGGCTGCGTATTCCCCCCACCCCATTGCCTAGCACCACCACTGGCAGCCCCCTCGCTCCCGGTGCTGCAGAGACAGCCGTGTGGGGCCAGGGGCCCAACTCACCACGCCTCCTCCTCCTCCAGTGCCTCTTCAAGTTTCTTCATTTCTTGACGCAGCACCTGGGAGAAGGAAGGGTCCGAGTCCCTGAGCCCGCTGCCGCCCTCCTCCCACCCCCCCGCCCCAGGGCCCGTGGGCACTCACCCACTCTCCCCCAGCCCTTTCGGCCCTACCTCATTCTCCTGCTTATCCTCCCGCAGCCAGGCCACCAGCTGGGCATAGTGCTTTTCCCCCCGCAAAACAACGGGCGCATCATGCGGGCAGCTGGGCTGGCACCTGGGCACCCTCACCCCTCTCCAGCCCCGGGGCCATGCCCACTCGCTACCCCGCTGCTCCACGGCAAGGGGAGACTGGGCGACTCACGAGGCCAGGCACAGGGAAGTGACGGATGCCCCCAGATCCTGGGGAAAACGTCCTCCTCAGTTACGCTGCTGCCCGCGGACGCTGGGCAACCAGCGCTAGGTGACCCTCCTCGAGCCGGGCGGTTGCACGAGACAAGATGACCTCCAGAGCTCCAGGGCTCAAGCATCCAGCCCCCATTTGGACCCAGCGTCCAGCTCCGGGGGGAACGACAGCCCAGAAAGGGGAAAAAGAAAGACTAGCCCTCTGCTCTAGCCCGGCTAGACACCGTGCTTGCAGCCTCCCAAGAGCCTTAGGAGAAGTGAAAGAGAGGGAGAGAGAGAGAGAGAGAGGAATGAAGAGGAGAATCACCAGTCCCGGATCCAGCGCTACACCTGCCAACACGGGGAGTTGGTGGAGAGAGAGAGCCCAAGACAGCGCGAGAGTCCCTGTTTAGCGATTTCAGGCTCTGGCCCTCCGGAACCTTCTCTCGTCCCAGTTCCGCCAGTGGCTGAGAGAGCAGTCGAATCCAGACGGGTGACCAGTCAAACGCAGAGAAGTGCTACCAGGTCCCGCCCCCCGGGCCATGTGTGTGGGGAGGCAAGAGCGTCCCGCCTTCGAAAGACTTCCTCCCTCCCCCCGCTCCTGGTACTCTCTGGTCCTGCGGTCTCAGCGACCGCTGATCTCCCTTGTGGTTTTAGCAACCATTGAGCACCAAGGCTGTTGGAGACATGGCGTTGTCTTGCGCTAGCAGTTCTCTAGAGCCACCAGGAGGAAGGGGTGGGGGGGATGTCTTGCAGAAAGAGCCATTTTCCAATTAGCAAAAGTGCTAACCACTCGTGCCTCGGGAAAGGAATTGGGGAGGGAGCTAAAAGATACGAAAGCGTTTGGAGAAGTAAGCAACTGTGGGAAATGAAGGGCTCTAGCCTTGAAGAAGAGCAAAGGGAGCGATAAAAGGGACCATCTTGGCGCCAAAGACGGGCCGGTGGCCAGAGAAGCGTGCAGTTTGATAAAACTGCAGAACCTGGGTGAAAGGGAAATGTGGCGAGGGGAGATCGCGACCGCCAACTCAATTCCGGACCAAAGAGATTTGCTGCCCCCCCACCCCCCACCCGAAAGGAGCACGCGTGCTAATTTCCATAGCAAGCGAGGCTCATTTCAATCCAGTAAAGCAATAGTGTCGAAATGTTAATCACTAACCACTAAGTGTAAATTTGGGCGGGTTGATACTAATCATGTCACCTGATTAATACACTGCAGTTTTGTATGAGGGCGTGCTTGATTTGTGGGAAACCACCGAGCACCCAGCTTTGCGCAAACCTGAACTAAATACTCGGCGTCTCTCCCGAGGGTGTGATTCTCGGCTGAAGGTAATGAGACACGGACTCCGCATATGAGTTCAGGCGTAGACAAGCGAAGACCCTTTATTTTTACAATCTATTCCTTTTTTAATATGATTTAGTGTTCATGAGCAAGCAAAGCCCATTTCATTGTCTATTGTCTTTTGTCCACGCGTCTCTTCAGCATTACTTATTGGTTCTTCAAGCTGGTGCACGCGAATTCTTCCTTCAGGGATGTATCCAATCTCATCCTCATTTTTCTGCCTCTGAGTTTCACAGACTTGTTTGTAACAAGCCTCAAGGCCACAGCTGCATTCCTGCGAACCTGTAACAAGCCTCAAGGGCACAGCTGCATCTCGTCAAAGTAAAACACAATCTCACTTATTCTTATAAATCCCCCTTTTTGTTTTTCTATCGCAAAAGCTTGTTTAATCATGTTCTATAGCATTTTCTATACCCAAGACAGTAGACAAGAAACTATCATTATTATAGTGCAAAATATCAGTAACAAGAACAAACCTATTTTGATTAGAGACATTATCCACCCACCAATTCCCCAGCTTGTTAGTAAGTGGTTCAGCCAATCAAATCCATCACTGACTTGTAATTTGCTAACTTCAAATCTTTGATTGCTTTACGGATTAATTTGGAGTTATCTAATAAGTCATTCCCCATCAGTCTTTTCGGAGTTCAGTGTCTTCTGCTGTTCGTTCTTGTTATCCGATGCAAGAGCCGGTCTTATGCACCTTGCAGGTACCCACTTAGGTCCTACATCTGTTGAGACACAAGCATACCCTCGACCCCAAGTTAGTAGCCGATATGGCCCTTCCCAACACCCAGTATTTAAATTTTTCGTCATTACCATCGCCTTCTCCTGTGATATATGTGCCATTCCCGACTCCATAGCTTTAAAATGTTTGACTATGGGTGTGACATCTTCATGTTGAAAAGGCGGCGATAAACGGTTTAGTACATATATAGCTTCTCCTAATCTGTTTTGGGGAGATTCCTGAGCTTCCCCCTCTTTTTGTCTTTGCAATAGAGTTTTTAAGGTTCTGTGTGCACGTTCTATAATAGCTTGCCCTGTGGGGGAATGGGGTATCCCTGTCTTATGAGTGATACCCCATGTGTGGAAAAATTTTTGTGTCGCGTGGCTGACATATGCAGGGCCGTTACCTGTTTTTATTTCTTTTGGAATACCAAGCGCTGCAAAGGCAGCTCGGAAATGGCTTTGTACGTGCCGGCTAGTTTCACCTGTCGTTGCAGTGGCCCAGATTGCATGGGAGTAGGTATCTATGGAAACGTGAACATATCTCTGCCGACCAAAGTCGGGTACATGAGTCACGTCGGTTTGCCAGAGCTGAAGGGAGGAGAGTCCCCTAGGGTTTGTCGCAAACAATGGGCGGGATGGTTGTTGTTGACAGTCTGGACATGTTTGCACAACGAGTTTTGCATCCCCCATAGAGATTGCAAATTGTGTCACAAGAGCTTTGGCAGATTGGTGGAAAAATTGATGCGATAATTGAGCTTGAGAAAGTGTGTTTGGTACTGGGGTATTGTTAAGTCCCGGTCTGATTGTCAGGCTCGGGGAAGGTTTGTAATGATCCCAAGGGCGAAATTAAGACACAAACGAGGTCATATGCCACCAATCAGACGTTTTATTTGGATAAATATAAAAGAGTAAAGCGATAGGAAAGGCAGGAAATATTAGGAGGAAATTAAGCAAGCATCCAGAGAGAGAGAAGCAAAGGATAGTCACCACCATGGATCCAGCGGCGTCCCGTTGGTCCTGTCTTCAGTTTTTCAGTGGTGGATGGCCACACTCAGGTTTCGTTGTGCCGTCTTTTATCTGGTGTTGGAGAGGGAGTTTGCCCTCTCGTTTCCGTTTGGTTACCCAGGGCAACATCACGTACCCAACACATGCACATCTACTGGTGGGGCAAGCGGCCTGACCAGATACCAGTTGGTGTCCTATTCTTGGTGGTGCCCGATAAGCCAAAGAATGGCCTGCTGCTTCAGCAAGATTGCACAGGCTTCCTTGCAAGACGGTGCTACCTCATAAGCCAAAGAATGGCCTGCTGCTTCAGCAAGTTTGCAAAAGTTTCCTTGCCAGATGGTGGTACTTGATAAGCCAAAGAGTGGTCTGCCCTCGGGTCTTGTCAGACTAAAGAGTGGTCTACTGTCCGGTCTTATCAGACAAACACACAAGCAAGCTTTGAGACGATTGTTCTTAACACTTCAGTCTCTTACACTCCCTCCTGCTGTTAAATGCTCTTCCTGCAAGAGAAGTGACCATCAGTCGGTGTCCCCTCTCTGCCATCTTACCTGCATCTCTCTGACCTGGACAGCTGCTGGGAGCTGTCACCATCAGCCCCGGCTCTGCTTGAAGGCTTCTCCTGGCACAGGCGCAGCTCTGGCTGTGCTTGGTGCGGGCCGTGCTTCCCGAGGGAGAACAGCAACCCTCACAGTTACTCCTGGGCAGTGTCCTGCTGGGAAGAGCTGATCTGAAGGCTGGTTTGCCACAGGTCCTGAGGCTGGTTCAGGGGTGCTCCCTGAACAAGCGTGCCAGGGGAATAGGCGCAGCCAGCTGGAAGCTGCAAGGCACACACCAGCAGTGCGCAACGAGGCATGGCCGGTGCCCATCGGCACCCTTGTTCTGACAGACGGCCATCGCTGAAGACAAGGCTGCTCGGTCAGAGCAGAAAAGGACGGGCTGGATCCTAAAAATGCCACTTTGGAGGCTGAAAAGGAGGCTTTGGGAAGCAAAAATGTGTCTTTGGACTCCAAAAAGGAGACTTTGCAAACTAAAACTGAGCCTCTGGACCACAGAAATGAGGCTTTCTGCCCTAAAAATGAGGCTTTCTGCCCTAAAAATCATAGAAGCATAGAATGCTTTGGGATGGAAGGGACCTTTAAAGGTCATCTAGTCCATCCCCCCTGCAATGGGCAGGGACATCTTCAACTAGATGAGGTTGCTCAGAGCCCCATCCAGCCTGGCCTTGAACGTTTCCAAGGATGGGGCATCTCCCACCTCTCTGGGCAACCCGTTCCAGTGTTTCACCACCCTCATCGTGGAAAAATTTGTTTCTGGTGTTTAGTCTAAATCTACCCTCCTTTAGTTTAAAACCATTCCCCCTTGTCCTCTCGCAGCAGACCTTTCTAAAAAGACCATCCCCATCTTACTTGCAGGCCCCCCTGAAGTATTGAAAGGCTGCTATAAGGTCTCCCCACAGCCTTCTCTTTGCCAGGCTGAACGACCCCAGCTCTTTCAGCCTTTCCTCAGAGCAGAGGTGTTCCACCCTCTGATCAGTTTTGGGGCCTCCTCTGGACCCGCTCCAACAGGTCCATGTCCTTCCTGGGCTGAGGACTCCAGAGCTGGACGCAGTAAAAAATGAGGCTTTAGACCCTCAATAATAAACTGTGAGCCCTGAAGAAAGGCTATGGGTAAGAAAAGAGAGGTTTGGACCCTAAAAAGGAGGATTTGGGCCCTCAAGATGAGGCTCTGGGGACCATAAGGGGCTCAAAGCGTTGCAGTAAATGGGCTTACATCAGGCTGGTGGACAGTCACCAGTGGGGTTCCCCAGGGCTCCATTTTAGGGCCAGTGCTCTTTCATGTTTTTAGGAATGATCCAGACACAGGAGTTGAAGGTACCTGAAGTAAATTTGCTGACGATCCTAAAGCAGGAGGAGCTGTGGTCTCCCTCGAGGCTAGGGAGGCCTTCCAGAGAGATCTGGATAGACTCGAGAGCTGGGCAATCACCAACCATGGGAAGTTTATCAAGAGCAAGTGCTGGATTCTCCCCTGGGACGGGGTAATCCTGGTTAGCCATACAAACGGGGGGACGAGAGGCTAGCGAGCAGCCCTGCCGAAAGAGATCTGGGGGTTTGGGTGGATGGCAAGTTGAACAGGAGTCAAGAGCGTGCCCTGGCAGCCAGAGGGGCCAACCGTGTCCTGGGGTGCATCAAGCACAGCACCGCTAGCCGGTCGAGGCAGGCGATTGTCCCACTCTACGCTGCCCTGGTGCGGCCCCACCTCGAGCGCTGGGTGCAGTTTTGGGCGCCTCAGTAGAAGACGGACATCAAACTAGGAGTGTGTCCAGAGGAGGGCAACCAAGATGGTGAAGGGTCTCGAGGGCAAGACTTACGAGGAGCGGCTGAGGTCGCTTGGTGTGTTCAGCTTGGAGAAGGCTGAGGGGTGACCTCATGGCAGTCTACAGTTTCCTTGGGGGGGGGGGGGGGGGGGGGCAGCGGAGGAGGAGGTGCTGATCTCCTCTCTCTGGTGACCAGCGACAGGACACGAGGCAACGGAATGAAGCTGCGTCAGGGGAAGTTCAGATTGCACATTAGGAAAAGGTTCTTCACTGAGAGGGTGCTCGGTCCCTGCAACAGGCTCCCCAGGGAGGTGCTCACAGCACCAAGCCTGTCAGAGTTCAAGGAGAGTCTGGACGACGCTCTTAGTCCTATGGTTCAGTGTTAGGTAGACCGGGGAGGAGCAGGGAGTTGGACTCGATGATCCTCAGGGCTCCCTTCCAACCTGACAT
This sequence comes from Platalea leucorodia, assembly GCF_965183815.1. Taxonomy (NCBI): domain Eukaryota; kingdom Metazoa; phylum Chordata; class Aves; order Pelecaniformes; family Threskiornithidae; genus Platalea; species Platalea leucorodia. The sequence continues at coordinate 15,493 of NW_028121029.1, forward strand.
ATTCTGTGGTGCTGTCATTCTAAGGCAGCGGCCTGTTCCTGCTCTGAAACCTCCACGAGCACCTGTGGAAGCCACCTGCATGCTCCTGCCCTAATGCCTAGAGAAACACCACTTACCTCACAAGGACCTTCACAGGCCAGGTGAATTCTCCTGCCCTATCAGCTCCTTGGCCACCAGTGACAACATAAGCAGCAGCACAAACCAGGTGCCTGCTTGTTCAGCCACCAGTGACATCACAAGCACCTGCAGAAGCCAGGCGCACACTCCCACCCTAAGAGCTGCAGAGCCACCCCTGGCATCACAAGCACCTGCACCAGCCAGGTGTCCGTTCATACCCAATCAGCTACTTAGCCACCAGTGACATCACAAGCAGCTGCACAAGCCAGGTGCCAGTTCCTAACCTATCACCTACTCAAGCACATATGATGTCACAAGCACCTGCACAAGCCAACTGCCTCCTCCTGCCCTATCCCATAGGCAGGGAACCATGACAACACAAGCACCTTTACAAACCAGGCGTCCCTTCGTTCCCAGTCCCATACTCAGACAGCAGCTACCTCACAAGCACCTGCACCAGCCAGGGGCCCGCTCCTGCCCCATCCCCTACTCAGGCACCTCGGACACCATAAGCACTTGCACACAGCAGGGGCCTGCTCCAGCCCTAGCCCCTACTCACGTACATGGGGCATCCCAAACACCTGCACGGCCCAGCGCCATGCTCCTGCCCCGACAGCTACAGAGCTGCCAGGGACAGCGCAGGTCCTGCCCCTGCCCTATCGCCTCTTCAGGCACAGGAGAGATCGCAAGCACGTGAACAAGCCAGGTGATTCCTTCTGCTCTATCACCTACTTATCCACCTGGGAAATCACAGAATCAGAGCATGTCCTGAGTTGGAAGGGACCCACAAGGATCATCGAGTCCCACTCCTGTCCCTGCACAGGACAACCCCAAAACTCACACCCTAGGTCTGAGGGCGTTGTCCAAATGCTTCTTGAATATTGTCAGCCTTGGCGACGTGACTGCCTCCAGGGTCAGCCTGTCCCAGTGCTCCACCCCCCTCTGGGTGAAGAACCTTTTCCTAACCTCCAACCTAAACCTCCCCTGCATATCTTCCTGCCGTTCCCTCGCGTTCCGTCACTGGTCGTCAGGGAGAAGAGATCAGCGCCTGCCCCTCCTCTTCCCCTTGTGAGGAAGCTGCAGGCCGCGATGAGCACTCCCCTCAAATCACAAGCATCTGCTCAAGCCAGGGGCCTGTTCACAACTTATCACGTACTCTGGTGCCTATGACCTCACTAGCATCTGCACAAGCCAGGGGCCTGCTCCTGCCCTATCAGCTCCTCAGCCACCAGTGACATCACAAGCACCTGCACAGCAGAAGCGTCCTCACTGCCAACGCCCTGGCTTTTCCCCTCCATCTCCATCTCTGTCTCCCATCTCCCCCTGCTCTCCCCTCTCCCACGCACCTTTCTCCCCCACTCCACCACCTCCCACTGCCTCTGGCTGCCTCTGGGTTCGGGGGGCAGATGTTACCTCGCAAGCATTGTCCCAGACGGGTCACCTGCATCTCCTTCTCATCTCCTTCTGCTCTCATCATCACTGCACCAGTTGTTTGATGCGCTTTTGGACATCGTGGGCCCTTTCGTCCTGCCTCCCTTCTGCTGTTACATGCTCTTCCTGCAAGAGAAGTGACCATCAGTCGGTGTCCCCTCTCTGCGGCATCTTACCTGCATCTCTCTGACCTGGACAGCTGCTGGGAGCTGTCACCACCAGCCCCGGCTCTGCTTGAAGGCTTCTCCTGGCACAGGCGCGGCTCTGGCTGTGCTTGGTGCGGGCCATGCTTCCCGAGGGAGAACAGCAACCCTCACAGTTACTCCTGGGCACTGTCCTGCTGGGAAGAGCTGATCTGAAGGCTGGTTTGCCACAGGTCCTGAGGCTGCTTCAGGGGTGCTCCCTGTCCCCCAGCTCGGCCACAGGTCCCACATCTGGCTCCTTCCAGCAGGAGTTTGGAAAGCCCCTTCCCAGCTGGCAGCGCCAGGCCAAGGCCACGGGGCACAAACAGCTCCCAGCCCCACGGTCCCCAGCCCCCAACTGGCCTCTGTCCCCAAACTACTAAAACTGCCAAACAGGCTCTGCCTCGAACTGAATTCTCTCCATTTTTAGGAAGAAAACCCTGTATACTTCCAGATTCAGTAGTCTAAGACTTCGAGAGGGCAACTGGGGCTTCAATTCCAGAACAAAAGAATTGCCATCACAGAATCTCAGCCACCACCTCCACGATCGTCTTCTCTTCAGTGACCCACAAATGCTGCCTTGCCAAAGGTGACAACGCCGGCTCAGCCAGAATGACTGTCAGTGGCACAAGAGGCCTTGTGTCCAAAAACACTCGCTACGTCCCTGATCCCATGAGACCAAAGATTCTTTCCTTTTTCCTTCCTTAATCAGTTGAGGCCCTTCTAGGCATCTTTGAAAGATCCTGGCATCTTTAAAATGGCAACAATTCGGGCACAGCAGATGATGGGTCAGCTCATTGGTTTTGGTGTTCTCATAAAACCTGAGGCATGTGTTTGATCTATTCCTCAACTCTTTTTCTCTTTTCTTCACATGCCTCCCCAAAAAGAGAAGAAAAAGCCAAGGAGTAACAGCAGCCCGACATTTTGAATGCTCTGCTAATACAGGAGGTTTCCAACAAGCGTGCCAGGGGAATAGGCGCAGCCAGCTGGAAGCTGCAAGGCACACACCAGCAGTGCGCAACGAGGCATGGCCGGTGCCCATCGGCACCCTTGTTCTGACAGACGGCCATCGCTGAAGACAAGGCTGCTCGGTCAGAGCAGAAAAGGACGGGCTGGATCCTAAAAATGCCACTTTGGAGGCTGAAAAGGAGGCTTTGGGAAGCAAAAATGTGTCTTTGGACTCCAAAAAGGAGACTTTGCAAACTAAAACTGAGCCTCTGGACCACAGAAATGAGGCTTTCTGCCCTAAAAATGAGGCTTTCTGCCCTAAAAATCATAGAAGCATAGAATGCTTTGGGATGGAAGGGACCTTTAAAGGTCATCTAGTCCATCCCCCCTGCAATGGGCAGGGACATCTTCAACTAGATGAGGTTGCTCAGAGCCCCATCCAGCCTGGCCTTGAACGTTTCCAAGGATGGGGCATCTCCCACCTCTCTGGGCAACCCGTTCCAGTGTTTCACCACCCTCATCGTGGAAAAATTTGTTTCTGGTGTTTAGTCTAAATCTACCCTCCTTTAGTTTAAAACCATTCCCCCTTGTCCTCTCGCAGCAGACCTTTCTAAAAAGACCATCCCCATCTTACTTGCAGGCCCCCCTGAAGTATTGAAAGGCTGCTATAAGGTCTCCCCACAGCCTTCTCTTTGCCAGGCTGAACGACCCCAGCTCTTTCAGCCTTTCCTCAGAGCAGAGGTGTTCCACCCTCTGATCAGTTTTGGGGCCTCCTCTGGACCCGCTCCAACAGGTCCATGTCCTTCCTGGGCTGAGGACTCCAGAGCTGGACGCAGTAAAAAATGAGGCTTTAGACCCTCAATAATAAACTGTGAGCCCTGAAGAAAGGCTATGGGTAAGAAAAGAGAGGTTTGGACCCTAAAAAGGAGGATTTGGGCCCTCAAGATGAGGCTCTGGGGACCATAAGGGGCTCAAAGCGTTGCAGTAAATGGGCTTACATCAGGCTGGTGGACAGTCACCAGTGGGGTTCCCCAGGGCTCCATTTTAGGGCCAGTGCTCTTTCATGTTTTTAGGAATGATCCAGACACAGGAGTTGAAGGTACCTGAAGTAAATTTGCTGACGATCCTAAAGCAGGAGGAGCTGTGGTCTCCCTCGAGGCTAGGGAGGCCTTCCAGAGAGATCTGGATAGACTCGAGAGCTGGGCAATCACCAACCATGGGAAGTTTATCAAGAGCAAGTGCTGGATTCTCCCCTGGGACGGGGTAATCCTGGTTAGCCATACAAACGGGGGGACGAGAGGCTGGCGAGCAGCCCTGCCGAAAGAGATCTGGGGGTTTGGGTGGATGGCAAGTTGAACAGGAGTCAAGAGCGTGCCCTGGCAGCCAGAGGGGCCAACCGTGTCCTGGGGTGCATCAAGCACAGCACCGCTAGCCGGTCGAGGCAGGCGATTGTCCCACTCTACACTGCCCTGGTGCGGCCCCACCTCGAGCGCTGGGTGCAGTTTTGGGCGCCTCAGTAGAAGACGGACATCAAACTAGGAGTGTGTCCAGAGGAGGGCAACCAAGATGGTGAAGGGTCTCGAGGGCAAGACTTACGAGGAGCGGCTGAGGTCGCTTGGTGTGTTCAGCTTGGAGAAGAGAAGGCTGAGGGGTGACCTCATGGCAGTCTACAGTTTCCTTGGGGGGGGGGGGGGGCAGCGGAGGAGGAGGTGCTGATCTCCTCTCTCTGGTGACCAGCGACAGGACACGAGGCAACGGAATGAAGCTGCGTCAGGGGAAGTTCAGATTGCACATTAGGAAAAGGTTCTTCACTGAGAGGGTGCTCGGTCCCTGCAACAGGCTCCCCAGGGAAGTGCTCACAGCACCAAGCCTGTCAGAGTTCAAGGAGAGTCTGGACGACGCTCTTAGTCCTATGGTTCAGTGTTAGGTAGACCGGGGAGGAGCAGGGAGTTGGACTCGATGATCCTCAGGGCTCCCTTCCAACCTGACATATTCTGTGGTGCTGTCATTCTAAGGCAGCGGCCTGTTCCTGCTCTGAAACCTCCACGAGCACCTGTGGAAGCCACCTGCATGCTCCTGCCCTAATGCCTAGAGAAACACCACTTACCTCACAAGGACCTTCACAGGCCAGGTGAATTCTCCTGCCCTATCAGCTCCTTGGCCACCAGTGACAACATAAGCAGCAGCACAAACCAGGTGCCTGCTTGTTCAGCCACCAGTGACATCACAAGCACCTGCAGAAGCCAGGCGCACACTCCCACCCTAAGAGCTGCAGAGCCACCCCTGGCATCACAAGCACCTGCACCAGCCAGGTGTCCGTTCATACCCAATCAGCTACTTAGCCACCAGTGACATCACAAGCAGCTGCACAAGCCAGGTGCCAGTTCCTAACCTATCACCTACTCAAGCACATATGATGTCACAAGCACCTGCACAAGCCAACTGCCTCCTCCTGCCCTATCCCATAGGCAGGGAACCATGACAACACAAGCACCTTTACAAACCAGGCGTCCCTTCGTTCCCAGTCCCATACTCAGACAGCAGCTACCTCACAAGCACCTGCACCAGCCAGGGGCCCGCTCCTGCCCCATCCCCTACTCAGGCACCTCGGACACCATAAGCACTTGCACACAGCAGGGGCCTGCTCCAGCCCTAGCCCCTACTCACGTACATGGGGCATCCCAAACACCTGCACGGCCCAGCGCCATGCTCCTGCCCCGACAGCTACAGAGCTGCCAGGGACAGCGCAGGTCCTGCCCCTGCCCTATCGCCTCTTCAGGCACAGGAGAGATCGCAAGCACGTGAACAAGCCAGGGGATTCCTTCTGCTCTATCACCTACTTATCCACCTGGGAAATCACAGAATCAGAGCATGTCCTGAGTTGGAAGGGACCCACAAGGATCATCGAGTCCCACTCCTGTCCCTGCACAGGACAACCCCAAAACTCACACCCTAGGTCTGAGGGCGTTGTCCAAATGCTTCTTGAATATTGTCAGCCTTGGCGACGTGACTGCCTCCAGGGTCAGCCTGTCCCAGTGCTCCACCCCCCTCTGGGTGAAGAACCTTTTCCTAACCTCCAACCTAAACCTCCCCTGCATATCTTCCTGCCGTTCCCTCGCGTTCCGTCACTGGTCGTCAGGGAGAAGAGATCAGCGCCTGCCCCTCCTCTTCCCCTTGTGAGGAAGCTGCAGGCCGCGATGAGCACTCCCCTCAAATCACAAGCATCTGCTCAAGCCAGGGGCCTGTTCACAACTTATCACGTACTCTGGTGCCTATGACCTCACTAGCATCTGCACAAGCCAGGGGCCTGCTCCTGCCCTATCAGCTCCTCAGCCACCAGTGACATCACAAGCACCTGAACAGCAGAAGCATCCTCACTGCCAACGCCCTGGCTTTTCCCCTCCATCTCCATCTCTGTCTCCCATCTCCCCCTGCTCTCCCCTCTCCCACGCACCTTTCTCCCCCACTCCACCACCTCCCACTGCCTCTGGCTGCCTCTGGGTTCGGGGGGCAGATGTTACCTCGCAAGCATTGTCCCAGACGGGTCACCTGCATCTCCTTCTCATCTCCTTCTGCTCTCATCATCACTGCACCAGTTGTTTGATGCGCTTTTGGACATCGTGGGCCCTTTCGTCCTGCCTCCCTTCTGCTGTTACATGCTCTTCCTGCAAGAGAAGTGACCATCAGTCGGTGTCCCCTCTCTGCGGCATCTTACCTGCATCTCTCTGACCTGGACAGCTGCTGGGAGCTGTCACCACCAGCCCCGGCTCTGCTTGAAGCTTCTCCTGGCACAGGCGCGGCTCTGGCTGTGCTTGGTGCGGGCCATGCTTCCCGAGGGAGAACAGCAACCCTCACAGTTACTCCTGGGCACTGTCCTGCTGGGAAGAGCTGATCTGAAGGCTGGTTTGCCACAGGTCCTGAGGCTGCTTCAGGGGTGCTCCCTGTCCCCCAGCTCGGCCACAGGTCCCACATCTGGCTCCTTCCAGCAGGAGTTTGGAAAGCCCCTTCCCAGCTGGCAGCGCCAGGCCAAGGCCACGGGGCACAAACAGCTCCCAGCCCCACGGTCCCCAGCCCCCAACTGGCCTCTGTCCCCAAACTACTAAAACTGCCAAACAGGCTCTGCCTCGAACTGAATTCTCTCCATTTTTAGGAAGAAAACCCTGTATACTTCCAGATTCAGTAGTCTAAGACTTCGAGAGGGCAACTGGGG
>NW_028121028.1:0-22319 GCF_965183815.1 Platalea leucorodia
CCCCATAGTCATTGGAGGTGCAGCTAATACAGCCACTGAGTTGCAGGCACGGTTTGTCTGAGTGGCCCGCAGATTTCTACTTCAGAGAGAGCTGTCTAGGTTCTACATGAGGCTTTGGTTTCCTACGGAGAGGTGCCTGATATCCTTTGCGATGCCTCAGGATACCTGAAGACAAGCCAGTGGGGCTGGGCCAGAAGGAGCAGAAAGAGGGCTTTTGTCCTTCTGGAGTGACGCATAGAGGCCCACTTGGCTATCCCAAGGCAAGTCCAGTGATGATAGATGCCTAAATTTTGGCACCTGACTCGTTCTCCTAGTGCAACCCAGATTTCTATCATCTTGTCAATGGCCAGCATGGTTAATACCAATCCTTTTCTTGCTGTGCAGGAAGCCAGGTTGTGTTCATACAGCTGAAGAAGTGGAGAAACTTCAGCTCCAACACCTCTGTTGCACTCACTTTTTCCAGTGTTCCCTCAGCCTCATTTCTGTCTTTGTAAACAGAAAAGATGCCCGGTCATGTTCTTCTCCCTCAAAATCAATGACTAAAGATAACCTGCTGTGGTGGACTTCTCCCAGCACAGGCAGTGGCAGTGTCTACCTTACTGGTTTGCTTTGGGGTAGGGGTATGATTCAGGAGAGAATCTCTAAATTATCCTCTCTAGCTGTATTATTTCAGCTTATGGAACAGTTGAATGGACATGAACTGTTTCACTTTGTACGAACGCTTCGTGCATTCACTTTGTACAGTGGAATCTCCTCTCCAGTAGCTGAGCACACACTGGTTTGGCCTACCCCCCTACTCCTATTGTACTAAATGGGCTCTCACCATAGCAGAGCTAACAGCTTCTTCAAACTGATAAAATAGTTCCCAGGAAGGAACGACTTCCACCCCCAAAGACATGGATGGTGGGACATCCCACCACTGTGTAGCATTTGTCTGAGCATCTACTCTGAATGTCACACGGTGCATCTGTGGCCCTAAATTTATGCGTGCATCTGTGTAGGGCCTTCCTCCCCTCCCCCTGCCCCCCGTTCAAAAATCCTCAACTATTATGAGGGCTATGATTAGTCACCAAAAACACCAAAACCAAACCAAACAAAACCAGGAGAAAACTTCCATGACATGGAGCTGAGGGTTTGCATTGCAGCACTGAGGGTATTGCTTGAGAGCCATTGCAGGTGTTTGACACCGCAGAGCTTACCTAGGTAGTGTTGAGTGGCTGTGTAGAGCAGAAAGAACAAAACCTGTTCCAGTCTTACTCACGGTGCCTCTTGAAAGGGATTCCTGGAGTGATCTACTCTACAAAAGTGTTTGTTTCACTCCAGATGGAGACAAGTAATTAGCAGTCAATTCTACCCTGTGGACATTGAGAGGACCAGGTGCCAAGGGTGAAGAGAAGAGTTATCTGACAGCACAGAAGAAAACCAATTTCTTTCTGGGAAAGACAAACCCCAGGAGACTTTGTAGGGAAGAATCTATTTTCACCAAAATGGGGACAAAACATATTTTCCTTTCCTAGTTCTTTTAGTCAGAAAAAGCCCAATGCTTAGCTTCCATTTGCTGGTGAAGACACCCCAATGGAGATGTCTTCATGCATTCAACATATCTGCTGTTACTTCATAGTGAGTGAAGAAGTCTTCATTACAGGGGACAACATGATTCAGCTGTGTAGTCAGCATAGGGAAGAATCAGGTGAAGATGAGGAAAATTAACTATAGGTATCCAAATGAAGATATAATTTGGGTGTTTAAATCTCTATTACTATCCCTGCCGGTCCAGCCAATACAGTCACAGGAATTAAACCAGCTATGGTGTCTGACAGCATATACCGCTGCACAAGTTTCTGGAGGCTAGCAAAAGGGTCTGTAGCCCTAGCAGTATACGTTGACCTGTTCTTCTACACTTGCCTATACACTAATGGTTGTCTAGAGAATCAAGTTACCAAGCAAGGCAAGGCTTCAGTCTGACCTTCTGTGGATGTTCTTGGCTGGGACTCCCTAGCTGGCCTGAGGAGAGATGAACAGACCTATGTCTGGGCACCCAAATCCTGGCATTTATTTCTGAGTCAGGCATCCAACGGTCAGAACAATCAGTGGAGCCAAAGAAATTATTCAGCTGATCAAATTCAGCTGTTCTTGCTATGGGGACCTGCATGTCTCTCTCAAGTCCTTTCATTTTCTTGCTCTCCAGTGAGTATATTTGAAGCGTAGAGGCATAACGCACATGGAGACAGCAAGATTACAAAACCCAGCTGCAAGTGAGATGCATCCTTAAAGTCATGAAATGATCTGTACACATGAAATGAATGAACAAAATCATAATGTACCTTGCAGCAAAGAAGGCTAATGGTGTCCTGGAGATGTTCCACAGAGTGGCAAGAACTCTCAGTCCCCAGGTGTAAGAAATCAGGAAAGGAAGGCAAGAGACTGGCATGGATGAGTTGAGACCTGCTGGTCAAACTAAAGGGCAAGAAGGAAATGCGCAGGCAGTGGAAGAAGGGACAGGTATCACGGGAAGAGTGTAGGGGCGCTGCCCCTTTGTGTAGGGATGGGGTCAGGAAGGCTGGAGCTGAACTTGGCAAGGGATGCAAAGAATAATAAGAGCTTCTACAGGTATGTCAGCCAGAAAAGGAAAGTCAAAGAAAGCGTATCCCGCTCCGATGAACGTGACAGGCAGACTGGTAACAACGGACGAGGAGAAGGCTGAGGTACTCAACAACTTTTTTGCCTCAGTCTTCACTGGCAACCTCTCTTCTCACACCTCTCGAGTGGATGGACTGCAAGACAGGGATTGGGGAGCAAAGTCCCTCCCACTGTAAGAGATCAGGTTCGTGACCACCTGAGGAATCTGACCGTACAGAAGTCTATGGGACCTGACGAGGTGCATCTGAGTCCTGAGGGAATTGTCTGATGTAGTTGCCACGCCACTCTCCATGATATTTGAAAAGTCATGGCAGTTAGGCGAAGTCCCTGCTGACTGGAAAAAGGAAAACATTGCACGCATTTTTAAAAAGGGTAAAAAGGAGGACCCTGGGCACTACTGACCTGTCAGCCTCACCTCTGTGCCTGGGAAGATCACGGAACAGAGCCTCCTAGAAGCTACGCTAAGGCGTGTGGAGGACAGCACGGCTTCACCAAGGGCAAGTCTTGCCTGATCAACTTAGTGGCTTTCTGTGATGGAGTGATTGCATCGGTGGACAAGGGGAGAGCTACGGATGTCATCTATCCGGACTTCGGTAAGGCCTTTGACACGGTCCTCCACAGCATCCTTCTCTCTGAATTGGAGAGAGATGGATTTGATGGATGGGCTGTTCGGTGGATGAGGAATTGGCTGGATGGTCACGTCCAGAGGGTAGTGGTCAACTGCTCGATGTCCAGATGGACATCAGTGACGAGTGGTGCCCCTCAGGGGTCCGTATTGGGGGCAGTACTGTTTAATATCTTCATCAATGACATAGACAGCGGGATCAAGTGCACCCTCAGCAAGTTTGCAGATGACACCAAGCTGAGGGGTGCAGCCGACACGCCTGAGGGATGGGATGCCATCCAGAGGGACCTGGACAAGCTGGAGAAATGGGGCTGGGTGAACCTCATGAGGTTCAACAAGGACAAGTGCAAGGTCCTGCACCTGGGTCGGGGCAACCCCCACTATCAATACAGGCTGGCGGATGAAGGGATTGAGAGCAGCCCTGAGGAGAAGGACTTGGGGGTACTGAGAGATGAAAAGCTGGACGTGAGCCAGCAATGTGCTCTTGCAGCCCAGAAAGCCAACCGTATCCCGGGCTGCATCAAAAGAAGCGTGGCCAGCAGGTCGAGGAAGGTGAGTCTGCCCCTTTACTCTGCTCTAGTGAGAGTCCCACCTGGAGAACTGCATCCAGCTCTGGAGTCCTCAGCACAGGAAAGACATGGACCTGTTGGAGCGGGTCCAGAGGAGGGCCGTGAAATGATCTGAGGACTGGAAGACCTCTCCTGTGAAGAAAGGCTGAGAGAGTTAGGGTTGTTCAGCCTGGAGAAGAGAAGGCTGCGGGGAGACCTTATTGCAGCCTTTCAGTACTTAAAGGGGGCTTATAAGAAAGAGGGGGACAGACTTTTTAGCAGGGCCTGTTGCAATAGGACAAGGAGTAATGGTTTTAAACTAAAAGAGGGTAGTTTCAGACTAGGTATAGGGAAGAAACTTTTTACGATGAGGGTAGTGAAACACTGGACCGGGTTGCCCAGAGAGGTGGTAGGTGCCCCATCCCTGGAAACATTCAAGGTCAGGCTGGACGGGGCTCTGAGCAACCTGATCTGGTTGAAGATGTCCCTGCCAATTGCAGGGGGGTTGGACTAGATGACCTTTAAAGGTGCCTTCCATCCCATAGCATTCTAGGATTCTATGAGTATTTCCAGGAGGTTGAGGGATGTGAACCTTCTCCTCTACCAAGCACTGGTGAGGCCACACCTGGAGCACAGTGGGCAGTTCTGGGCTCCCCAGTAAAAGAGGGACATAGACATACTGGCGAGAGCCCAACAAAGCGGCACAGAGATGATGAAGGGGCTGGAACATCTCTCCTCTGAGGAACAGCTGAGAGAGCTGTGACTATTTACCCTGGAGAAGAGAAGGCTCTGGTGGAATCTTATCCATGTATATAAATACCTGAAGGTAGGGTGTAAAGGGGCCACAGGTTCTTTTCAGTGGTGTCCAGTGACAGGACAAGAGGCAATGGGCACAAACTGAAACATGAGAGTCTCTATCTGAACATCAGGAAACACGTTTTACTGTGACGTTGACTGAGCACCGGTACAGGTTGCCAAGAGAGGTTGTGGAGTCTCCGTGTTTGGACGTATTCAAAAACCATCTGCAATTGGTCCTGAGCAACTGGCTGTAGCTGGCCCTGCTTGAGCAGGGGGGTTGGATCAGATGACCACTGGAGGTCCCTTCCCACCTCAACCATTCTGCGATTCTGTGATTCTAGGATATTGTCAGTGTGCAACACAGAGTAGAAAACAGCTGTAATCCATGCTCTGGCAACCATCTGCATGCAAGGTTTCCTGTTCATGACTCAACAGTTCAGTGGTTTGCAGATAGTGACCTAACAGCCGTAGAGCATCACGGTGAGAAAGGCTAAGCTGGTTGCAGCACAAAACCCAAAGATTTGGGTGGTACAACCAGAGTAGGAAATGGAAGCGGTGTTCAGCAGGGAGGTGGTGTTCAGCAGGGTGGCCTCCGTGAGAAGAGACCAGGGGCTGCCTTCATGCTGCCCTCATGCTAGACAAAGGCAGTTCCAGCCAGCTTGACAATGGACCCACTTCAGACCAGGGTTGAGCCAATCAGTGAAGCTGGTGACACCTCTCTGAAAAAATATTTCTAGAAGGGCAAAAAGCTGCATGGCAGTGAGGAGTGAGGAAAAACAGAGCGTGAGAAACAATCCCGTGAACACCAAGGTCAGAGAAGAAGGAGAGGGAGGTGCTCCAGGTGCCAGACCAGATATTCCCCTGCTGTCCATGGGAGAGACCACGGTGGAGCAGGTATTTCCCTGCAGTCTGTGGAGAGGACCACGCTGGAACAGATATCCACACTGCAGACTGTGGAGGAGACCACGGTGGAGCAGGTGGATATGCCTTGAAGGAACTGTGGCCTGCGGAGAGCCCACACCTGAGCAGAATGACATGGTGAATGAACCATGGAAGCAGGGGTAAGATGGCGTTTAGCCACAAACACTGCCACTAAGAAGAGCTTAGGTCTTCTGGTGTCTGCAGCCAGCTAAGTAGGGGTGTAAGCAGAGACTTGGCCTGATACCAGACTCTAATATTAAACAAACAGAGTGGCAGTGCTGATGGTCAGAAGATAGCAGTCCATCAGGGGAGAGAGCTGTAATGCTGTGTCTGCAGACCCTGCTGTAAACCCCCACCCTAGTCAGGAGTCAGCTACCAGTGTATCAAGGATCTAAGGCACAGCTGTGTAATCATCACTCAGACAGCTACAAAAGATCCATGAGGCAGTCTATAGAGAAGAAAGGAGTACTGTCTGATTATGGGCAGAAGTGGAGTTGTGGAGATGTGATCATTGCTAACTCAAGGATTCAAAACCACACAAAAACCACACAGAAGTTCTAAAATCTAAAGAAGAAGGAGGGATGCAAGTCAGGCTAGTCAGGGGCTGATCAGGAATCGTTCCTTCCGGCCCTTTCACCGTCTTTGTTGCCCTCCTCTGGAGGCATTCAAGTACCTTCACATCCTTTTTACGTTGTGGGGCCCAGAACCGCGCACAGTACTCAAGGTGAGGCCGCACCAACGCTCAGTACAGCGGGATAATCCCCTCTTTTGACCAGCTGGTTATACTGTGTTTGATGCACCCCAGGATGTGTTTTGCCCTCTTGGCTGCCAGGGCACACTGCTGACTCCTGTTGAGGCTGCTGCCACCCAGCACCCCCAGATCCCTTTCTGCAGGGCTGCTCTCCAGCCACTCCTCTCCCAAGTGGTACTTGTGTCCAGCGTTACTCCATCCCTGGTGCAGAATCTGTCATTTGTTCTTGTTAAATTTCGTGCCATTGATTACTGCCCAGGGCTCCAATCTCTCTAGGTCCCTCTGCAGGGCCTTTTAGTCCTCGAGACAGTCAATAGCACCTCCCAGTTTAGTATCATTAGCAAACTTGCATTCGTCTCCTACATCCAGATCGTTGATGTTTACCTCTTCCCCTACACATCTGTTTACGATTATCATCCACTGGAGAGGTCTGGTGACATCAAAGATATACAGTCAGTGCTTCAGATATTCTCTGGCTGGTCTCAGTCATACAGGTCTTTGTACTTCCTTATGTACCAACCTTTCAGGCATCACATGCACAGCGCAGGCATTTCTGGTCTGGCACCTCGTGGCGATCATGGGACTCGGCATCATTTACTTCAGTGATTTCCAAACTTCTTTGATTGCACGCCCCATCAGTAAAAGTTTTTGAGCACAGCCCCCCCAATATATGTATATTTATTTATTTATGAACTAGTTACATATACTACTTACTAACATGTTATATACATAAAAATAGAAATGCAAAAAGGATGAGATGAAAATGAAACATTTATTAAAAATTATTTTTAAAATATTAATGGTACAAAAGTATTTTCTTCCCACGCCCCAGTGGTTTGCCTTGCGCACCTCACTTTGGAGACCACTGATCTACTTCATCCAGAGGCATTGCTCAGCACTATGCCAGTTATGCACTGCAAAGGTCCCTGTCATGTACCTGGAGTATCAAGAACTTCCTGAAGATATGAATTTCCTGAGTCTAGATTAACTTCAGGGACGCTATCGGCATGGCCTAACTTGCCTCTTGGTCCTCTATGGCCTTTCTTAGCTTTGAGAGAGCTGAAGAACTTTCTAAACGGATGTAGAAAGTAAACCCTGGAGTGGTCTCATCCATTTGACCTCTCTGAGCAGTCTTTGGCCTGATCAAGCCACTAAAACTCTCTGAGACTTCATCTTGAGCATTACCTTGAAATTTTTCTGCAGAAGGGATCCTGAGAACCATCCGATTTTCCTGCAAAGTGGCATGTCAGAGGCACACAACCCTGGACTGAAAAGTTGCTACCCAAGCTGGCAGCATAGACACACTCCAAGGGCGGAGTTAATTTGCCTTAACACAGGTGTCTAACGGTATTTGAGAATGCCTATGGTAATGAAGACTTTCAAAGGAGTCTGACACAGGACTTGTGGGGCAGTCTCAGCTTCTCACCCCCTGAAGCAGCATCTGGAGGGCAGGTGGGATCCCTGAGTGCGCAAAAATGTCACTAAACGTCAGTATTCAGACATCAGCATTCAGGCAATGGAGTCCTCCTGCCTCTGGTGTCTTCCACGTCGGTGCCCCTGTGTTTGCGAGGTGCCTAAGTTCCGATCTTCTGATCCCCCAGCTGTTTGTGGGAGAGCTGGTCAATACAGCCACTGAGGCCAAGAGAGAGTTTCAGGTCACTTTAGAGGAGACCTGCATTTGATCAGATTAATTAATCTGCTGGCTTAATTGACTTCACGAAGTGGATCCGGACTGACTGTACCAGGGGTTGAGACACCCACCGCACAGACACAAAGCTTCACTGAACATGCCTAAATCCAGAAGTCTGCATCTGCAGCTGATTTCCCCCTGAAACTGAATCAAAGCTCCACAATGGTGATATTAAAGATACGTAAGATGAATCTTATCCACTGCTGTCTAAACATTTTACCTCTTGGAATGAACCATAAGCCCGATCAATTGAATAAGCCAAGGAAGAAGGCATTTCTATGACAAACAATTACACTCCCAGAAGACCACAAAGGATCTTTCTAGGGAGATCATCACGTGTCATCCTGGGAAGGGAGAAAGCTAGAATAAACCAAATTAAATAGCACTGATGTAATGACTCACAGAGGAAAAGCTCCGAGAAAAAGCTAGGCCAGTATCCCTTAAAGTAATTGCAAAATGGAAGCCATGTTAATGGCACTAAATTAAGCATTTTCTTCTTCTCCTTGAAACGTGTACTTCTGTAGCTGAGTGGGGTAATGCAGGGTCTTAGCTGTTCCCTTTTGGGCACTAGCAGGGTCTTAGCTGTTTCCTCTGCCAAGCACAATGCTGCTGAAAGTGGGCTTAATCACAGCTCTGCAGTGATAGGGGAGGGATCTGAGAGCCATTGTTTGCCAGAACTGGTGTCTTCCTGAGGGAACTGGTTCTTTCACAGAGAAGATTCAGGTGAGACGCAGAGTTTGTGTAAAATAGCAGCTCAGATCCACCACGTCCTTTTTCTTCCGGCCAGCCAGCCAACCAGAAATGCATTTTTCCCTCACACGAGTGGTCAGGGTTGTCTCTCTGCAATACTGCTTTTTCCTTTGCCACCTTTGAAGTTTTCTATCCCATCACCACCCCACAAGGGCACGTCCTGGCCCAGCTGTGTCCTGCTCAGATGATCCAACGTGAGGAAAATCTCCACATTTCAGCCCTCAGGCGTTTAGCATGCACAAAGCAAATGCTTTATCTGAGGTTCAAGAGGACGGAAAGGAGAGAAAGGCTGTAAATAGGCTGGCTGGTGTTGAGTCTTTCTAAGGATCCTGAGGTGGCTTCACGTTGGTACTGGAAACCCACATGATCTCCCCTTGGATGCTGTGATGCGTCTGTTTCTGAAAGGCTGGGTAAATCGTTTGGAAAGGCAGTTGTATCTACTTGCTGGCTTGACTGGAAGAGGCTGAGGGAGAGGAGGGACAGCAATTCCAGCCAGCAGGGATTGAGATCTACATTGCATGCCCCACCTATAATCTTGCTCAGGCTGTTCCAAAGACTGTCATCTCATTCTCACCATCAGGCATTTCATCCTCTTCCCAAGAAAGCTACACACACAAGCAAGTTTGAACATGCTTTTATTGGTGGCCAGAAAGCAGAGCAGGAGGTAGCACTGTTGGGCAGTAGCGGGAGGAAGGGAGTAATGTGAAAATGTGTGTACTTGGGACCTGCGTTTTTACCTTGCCACGGGGACATTCCTTAGCACAGAAGCCTGTGCCTGTGACACGAGGGCATCCCTGACTCCACTTCAGAGGCCCCTGCAAGCCTCTGAGCATCAGCAGATGTTTGATGCGTTGTGGAAATGGGGCACTGAGCATTTTAGTCAGAGGAGGAAGAGTCAGGGAGGTCTTGGAGAGCAAACTTCCTCAGCTCTTTACGTATCCAGGGCTCAAAATAGGACACTCTGGTAAATACTTTCGGGAAGATGCGATCTTTGCGTCCATAAGAAACAATGCCATGAGCCTTCCCATTGCAGACTAATGGGCCACCAGAATCACCCTGTGAGGTGAAAGGAGTGGGAGGGGTCAGACATGTCAGAGCACAGCTCCCCCTGCCCTAAGGAAGAAACTGGCCCTCTTGCCTCCCTCCGTGTGAAGCACCTCCTCTTTTGACCATCTCCCTCCAGACCCAGCTCTGCAGAGCTTGTAGCTGCCTTACTACTCCTCTAAACTGATCCATGAAGCAATTCAGGCCTGGAGGCCATCTGAGATCCAAAAGCTGCCTTCACAACCCTGAAAAGGAGAATCTGGTCCTACTTTAGACATGTGGGAATATCCGAGCCGTCCCACTTGTGTCGGGAGGATATGACAAAGGATTTACATGAGATCTGGAGCCTGCTGGAGCAGTGGCTAGGCTGGGTAGAATATCCCCAGGTATGTAAAAAGGCACACGATGCTGACAACTTGCTGGGCAACTGCACCCCGGTTCAGTCAGCATGTCAGCTTCAGAGCTCCTGAGAGGAACCTCAGCATGTCGTCCTGAAGAATCTAGTTCATTTTAATTCCCTTCGTCCCCGGCCTGAGAACCAGCCGGACTGTCTAGTCCCAACCTCATCCCAAGCTTGGAGCCCAAAACAACACTTACACGGAAAGTTGATTTTTTGCCATCCTCATCACCAGCACAGATCATAGACGACTGCAGATAGTTTTTTTTGAAAGACTCCTCACACACTTTCTCACTCTGCACCTTCAGGTCCACCTCCATCAGCACACTAGTCTTTTCCCGTGTCGTCGATGTCCAGCCCCAGCCAGCCACTTTGCATAGAGTTCCTGGTTTCACATGCTCGTTGTGACTTGGCAGGCGGATCCAGCTCACTGCCTTAGTCAGCTTGGCCCTTGGCTTCAGCTGCCAAGCAGAGAGGACATAGGGTTAGAGCAGGCAAAGGAATGGGAACAAGTTTGTGGGGTTGGGGAAGTGAGCCGGGGGAGATCCCTTGGGCAGCAAAGATGTGTGAGGGCATACCTTCAGCAGCATGATGTCATTTTCAATGGTAGCCTCTGAATAGCTGGGGTGGATGACCCAGTGGCCAACGTGGAATGCCTGCTGGCTCGGCTCTCTCTTCTTTATGTTGTGGGCTCCCAGGGTCACAGTGATATTCACTTTCCTGCCAGAAAACACCAACATGTTCCAGCTGCACTGACCACAGCCACACGGCCCCCATGTCAGGTGGACTGAGGGAGGTGGTGGTGGGATATGTCTCCCCAGAGATTAGTTCTGAGCAAGTTGCCCTCTGTAGCCTGGGTTCCTTCCACAATTCAGCTGAGGGTCCCATGTCCCAGGCTGACATAGGTCTGAGGTGTCCCATTCTGAAGACAAAAGGGAAGCAGGGAGTGGGAGACACAGCTTCTCTTCTCCGACAGTAGCTCTGAGCCATGGTAGGAACCATGGACCAGGAGACCACTGCCAAAGAGTCCTGTCCCAGGCACACAGCCCCTGGCAGGCAATTCTTGCAACTCACAGGGGATGGCTGGGCTCACAGAGAGCCCTGCTGTGCCTCAAGAGACACAGAGTACTCTCTCACCCCAGACCAGAACTGTGGCTCTTCATGACTGTGTGAGACTTGAAAAAATCCCATGTACAAGAAAGACAGGGCCATACCTTTTCCCAGCCACACAGTGAGCTGCTGAGAGCACTGCATCTGGGCGAAGGAGGAACCCTCCACATTGAGATCTACCTGACTCACTTCCAATTACTAAATTAGCCATGTAGGGCCTGGAGTGGGGCTTAGCTTCCCGTCCGCCAATGATCCTTCCTGGAGGAGAGATGAGAAGTGTTAATAGCACATATGCCACTATTTCCCATCAAGTTCGGAGCTGCATGAGGAGAGAGGGTCATCCTCTGATGTCATACGCCAATGATGCCAATAACTCTCCTTCCCTGGGCTGTCCAAAGCATTGCTTATGCACAATGGAGAGAAAAACAAGCAACGCTTCCTGGGGATGACTCACCACAGCTGACTCTGGATGTCTGAAATGCTAGCAAAGGGCACTATGCTAGTACCTGTAATGCGTCACTGCTGTCAGGCACAGTCTGAACTGAGAGAGATGAGTAGAGTAGAGAGTAGAGATATGAGAAAAGGCAAGGCAGGTACCAGACAGCTTTCCTACTCAGTGCCCGTTTCTGCCCTTGCATGTCCTCGTCTAAATCCCCTCTCTCTGTACTCACCAGCCCCGGCCCACGGGACAAGGAGAAAAGCACTTGTGAGCAGAAGGAGAAGCAGCATCTTCCGCCGCTGTCCCAAAGAGCCAAAGCAGTTGTTACGGCCAGGCAGGAGACAGGTACAGTATGGCAAGCTATATAGACGAAGTTTGGAGCTGAAACAGGAAACCTCAGCCTGCTTTTAGCTTGTGTCATTTGCTGCTTTTGTTCTTAGAAACCACAGACTGTAGTTTGCTCAGGGGTTCATGTCACAATCTCTCATTTTTGGTGCCATCTCCTCCAAAAGCTGGACAGATGTGTGCTTGTTCAGAGCACCCAGAATGCTCAGTACCCAGGCAGCAGTGAGAGGAGTGGGATATGTCCAGTCAAGTGCATATCTCATTGGACACCCTTGGCGAGAGCCTCCTTGGATCCTAGATATGGGTTGTTTTCGGTTTTTTTTGTTTTTTCCTTTGCTGTTTTTCCCTGTCCCCTGACAGGAACAGTGAGAGCTGAACAGGGCCAGGCAGAGATCCTGCTTCTTATCGGAGGGGCTGACTGACATCAGAGGTGCCCTTGGGATATCAGAAATCACCTGTCAGAGTAGCTAAGGCACAGGACCCACCGGAGACTCACAACCTTGAGCCCAATTGTTCTTATCACTAGTGAAAGATAAGCTGGTTTTCCATCAGAGCTTACTCATGACACCGAGTGACAGACTCACGCAGGCGAGCAAGGACCTCAGGAGGTCATTCGGTCCAACCTGATGCTCAAAGCAGGGTCAGCTATGAGGTCAAAACTGCTCTGTGCTTTATTCAGTCAGGTCTCGAAAACCTCCATGTGTCTGGGAGCAACAAGAAGGGGCAGCTTCCTGAGTGAAAGGGAGTGAGTAGCCAAGAGAGAGAACAAGCCAGGCAGAGGCAGTGGCTTTGCCAAGAGGGCCCCAGTCCCTTAGTATTCCTGTGACAAGAACATGGAAAGCCTGGGGATAATAGTCAGGGCCAGGTGAGGGTCCAGATGATCAGACAAGTCCATAGTTGCAAGGAAAGTCTGAGGTCAAGCTGGGAAGTCAGTTCATGGGCCCATGTCCAGAACAGCAGGTTACATGGCCAGGCACAGGCACGGCTGAGACACAGCTGGAGCTGGAGCTCAGGTGGGGACCTGATCACCCAACCTGTTTTTACCCACCTGGTTGTCCACTCACTCTGATCATAACATCCTAATCCAGACAGAAGAATATCCTGGCAGACAGTGTGAAAAGCCTTGCCAAAGTCAAGGTAAATGACACTCGCTGCTCCCCCCCATCCATAATGCCATAATTAGGGAAGGCAATCCCATTGATCAGGCCTGTTTTACCCTTGGTAAATGCACGGTGATTGTTCCAATCCCCTTCCTCTCTTCCATGTGCCCTAATGTGCATTGCAAGAGGACTTGCTCCATGATTTTTCCAGACTTCTTAGAAAAAGTCTGCTTCTCCTGTTTGCTGGCTTTCACCTTTCGACCTTTTCATTCTTCTAGAGCCTGCCAGCACGACATCTAATCTTGGTTAATCTGCTTCCTGGAAGCTTTTTAACCACACAATTTCTGTCCCACTGAGAGATAAAGCAGAAAGCTGCAAACCAGTTTGCTTTCTGTGATGTGTGTGATTATGTCATCGGAGGAACACAGGCCCAAACTGAGGAGACATTTCAGACAACACCAAGCCGCAGCACTGAACGATAATAGACACTTGAGCAAACCCATACCCCTCCTCAGTATTCTGATGTTTCCGGCAAAGTGCAGATGTTCTCTGCAATTCCTCTCTTGGCTGGTAACTCAAACAGCTGTAAAGTAAGAGACTGTGTCTTCCCAGGCAAGAAGATACGCTGCAAGGCTTGTGACCTCTTGAATGGGCCTGTGCAACCACGCTACTGAGCACATGGGCTGGGGCATGTCCAGGCTCTGCTTGGTGGTGCCATTGTAGAATTATTGTTCTCTGCACCCATGTGTTTTTCTGTTCCAAATATCGGAAGGGTCAGAGTGGACATGCTTGTGTTGCATCTTACCAGAGCAAAGTTTTGAAAGGTGAGCATGGAGAATGTGTACTGCCTCTCTTGGGATGTGTCAGGAGGCATATGGGAGGCGACTGAGGCCTCAAGACCCACTCAGACAAGCAGAGAGGACTGTGAAAAGCAGAGAGACACAAACCTGAGCTGTGCCATTCACACCTGCTACCTGGAGGCATCCCTGGAACTGACTGCTCCGAGACTCACAGGGAAATCTTAGCTTGGAGGTACCTGGTTGATTTGCTGTAAAGCACAGACTGAGCGTGCTCCCATGCTTTGTGGGCGCTCAGAGGACCAGAACCTGGGCATGAACTGGAGGTTAACTTTCATGAAAATGAAGACACGTCGTCTGTCCCTTGCCATGAGTGGAGCAGAGCGTACCAGAGGTAGATGGCTTTTAAAAGACTGAACTTCAGCACGGTGAATCCAGGCATGTCCTTCCACTGCTGCGAATGAATCAAAAGGCACTTTTGGTCATCAGGTCATCAGAAGTACTGACTGAGGACAGGACACCTTTAAGGCGCTGAGGGAGTGCAGCTGATACACAGCAGAGGCAGAGACTTCCTCCCCTGGTTGTGATCAGAAGGGACAGTTTCACTCCTAATGCCTGTGAGTGGCGGAGCAGTCAGTAGCTTTGGCAGAGGGTGGAGGTGAGGGACTGAGAAGACAGAGCTCCAAATGGGACTCCAGGTTCTGCTGCCCTAGGGCGGGTACCCTTCCTGGCTTTTCACATACCTTTTTACAGCTCTCCTGGCTGCAGCACAGTGCCTTTAGTCACTGAAACGCTACCTGTTTCTTCACACTTCTAAATTGTCCAGGCCTCTGCCTTTCCAGGGACTGCAAGGGGTCTGGCTCCCCTGCTCCCTCAGAGGGCGTGCATCCAGTCATGCCCACAACAAGTCCCTCACCAAAACACTGAATTCAGACTCCAAAGTCGCAGCACTGCAGTGGTACCTTCATTGAAGGCAATCACAGGAGGCGGAAAATTAGGACAAATGTGTTCGACTCTCATTCCCGCTAAAATGTGAGAGCTCAGCCAGGTGGCCTCCCAGGTTTCCATGCAACATTAACTGTTAGGATTGGGGATACATGGAGGAGGGTCCTTCCACTGCGTCTCTGTGCTTGGCTTTGGGCCTCGTCTGAGAAGCAGGGGACACTGTCTTTCCACAGCAACACAACTGACGGCTAAGCTGAGAAGCCAGCTCTGGCCTGTAGTTTCTCTGACATGACTTTGTCTTTGATTTTGGCCCCTTGCAGGCTGAGGAACTTTACTGCCTGCAGGCTGATGGGACTTATTACGGGACACCAGATGCAGCATTTGGGGATTGTACAAAAGATACTATGGGATGTTTAAAGCAAGGGTAAAAGCTGGGGAAAGGGAAGGACCAAGGCGGCCTGCGGAGAAACGTGTGTGGGAAAGGGGGGAAGAGGGGATAAAAGGAGCTGGTCGTGTATAAACAGGCAGCTCGTTGGTGCAGTTGACTGGCCATGTCTTGTCTTCTCAGGAAACTACATGTCTCTAATGTTTTTGAGAATGAGTTCTCTAAGCCCCAAGCCCATGAGAAGAGCAGGAACCATGATTCTGTCGCAGCGCTTTGGGAACTGACAGACCACATATACGTGCTGCACGAGGCTTGCTTTGAAACCCTACAGGAAACCTGACTGCTCAGAGGTTAAACCTGACTGCTCAGATTGGTTAAAGGTTGCTTACAGATTAAAGCCTTGTCTGAGTGCCAGCAACCAGAGTGGGGACCATGAGTCACCGGGCTCCATGTGGCCGGGGTGTCAGGAACTGGAGAGGCCAGCCAGCCTGCCTGAGTAGGGTAAGAGACTTGTAAAGCAGGTATGGAAGTGGCCTAAATTTTGGCTTGGTACCAGACATACTCCGGGGTTCAAGAGCTGGCTACTGAAGGAACCAGCAGGACCAAGCCAAACACTGCAGAGGCCATGAAGTCTGGACATCACCTGAGACACCCATTTGCGTGTGTGTGGCTGAGTGTGTGAGGCAAGTGGAGATGGGAGGATCCAAAGGCCAGCTACTGTGTAGGCCGAGTGTCTAAGGCTGGTTACGGGGGGGACACATCACACATACATGTCTGTGCATGTGTTTGTGTGTGCAAGTGGGTCTGTGTCCCAGCAGCTGGAGTGGGGTTGGGGACCGTAGGGGCTTGCGTGCACAGGTGCTGGCAACTGGGAGACCTGGGATCCAGAGCGGCTACTGGGTCAACTGAGTACCTCAGCGAAGCTGTGGGGAGATTCCCAGTGTGCCCGTGTGCAGGGGGTTGCTTGTGTTTGTGTGGGGTTGGTAGGTTGGTGTGGGTGAGGCAGGAGGGTCTGTACCAGCAACCGTAGTGGTGCTGGACCTCAGGGCTCACATGCCCAGGTACCAGAAACTGGGGATGCAAGGGCAGGCACTGCACACCCTGAGTGTCTAGGGCAGGGACTGGGAGATCTGTATTGTATGTGCATATGTATTTATGTTTACACTCATATGTATGCCCCACTGACAGACCCTCATCCTGATCAGCCAGAGGTGAACCAGTTCAGGCTGCTGGTGCCATCAGCGTTTGCAGAGTGTTTCTATCCACATTGAGCTGTGTGGCC
Source organism: Platalea leucorodia (assembly GCF_965183815.1). NCBI lineage: Eukaryota > Metazoa > Chordata > Aves > Pelecaniformes > Threskiornithidae > Platalea > Platalea leucorodia. The sequence goes on from NW_028121028.1 coordinate 16,568, forward strand.
AGCCTTCAGATGTAGTCCTGCTTGGGGTGCACATGTGAATGCGCCTGGAGGGGCCCAGCTGCTCTGGGGAACCCTGGCAGGAGCCACTGCTGCTGCCGCTCACAGTCCCTGGGCTGGGCCCTAGATCCTGTCTGCAATGGCCCCTGCAGCTTAGCGTGAGGTGTCCTCTGGATCCCCAGCTCTCCGGACACTGCTATCTCCAACAGCTCCCTCTGCTTTGGCATGAGAGGAACCAAACTTCGGGCATCCATTCAGAAGTGGCAGTAAATTGGGCATTGCATGAGATCTTCCATTTACTCCTCCCTTCTCTCACCTCAGCTCTCATCACGGACCTTTCACTGAATACTACTGTTTCAGATTCCTTCCAGCAGCACTCCCCAGGGAATCCCCTGTCCAACGCAGAGTATGCCCTTGGAGTCATACTAGGCTTATAAAAACACTATTAAATTTACGATATTGATTGTACTAACATAGGTGTAGTAAATGAAAAGACTGCATGGAACTCTCATTCAACATAAGTTCTGGATATAACTGCGTCAAGCCATTCAGTTATGTGAATTCTGTGTTCAAACACAATACAAGCAACTTAGTATGAGGTTTCCTAAGTTCAAGGGAGGAATGATCAATGCATGCAGATTGCTGCAGACTGATGCACATTGATATGTTTTGTTTTGTTTTGTTTTTTTTAATTGACAGCTTCTCTCTCATAGCAGCGAGCGAGCAAGCATGAAGACAGCAGTCACTTATTCTTTTTCTTTATGTAACAGTGCTACTAAGACTTGAAGATCAAACCTCAGCTCCCCTGGATGAGAGCAACAATACTCTTTGAATGCTTTAAAATGCTTCCAGTACCTGGACCCTCAGTATCTTCTCTCTTTCTCTCCCAGCTTTGTATTCCACCCGGTCTGCCCTTTCTTTCCTCTTCTTTTCAGCAGAAAACAGATGGAGATGTCTTCTGCACAGACGGGAAGCTTGTTCCCTGGAGGGACATAGAAGTGCAACAACATGCAGCTGTCCTTGTTAGCCATGGCATGGAAATATCAGAAACACAGGACCTATATGCATCTGTTCTCTGAGCCACTTCTAAGAGACAATTGTCCTGTGTAGTACAGCACACTGGGAATATTTCATCCACCATTTATTTATGCATTCATTTATTTATTATTTATTACAATCTTAGCCAAACAAAAAAGAGTGAACAAGTAAAACTTCATGGAAAATGTTGCCTACATTCCTTTCTATGCTAAATGAGGGTCAAGTGTGTAAAGCACAGTCATTACTGTTTTTCAGAATACACCAAATACACTATTAATGGCTTTGGCACCAGCGTGTCACTAGTTCCTATGAAATTTTCCCACAGTGGATGGAAAAAAATATATAATTCCTTAATTAAGTATTTGTATGAAAATAAATGGATTCTAGTGTGTAAGTTACTTTTAGTCTCAAAAGCAGGGCTGGCAAGATTAATCATAGAATCATAGAATCATAGAATCAATGGTTTGGGTTGGAAGGGACCTTAAAGATCATCTGGTTCCAACCCCCTGTGTCATGGGCAGAGACACTTTCCACTAGACCAGGTTGCTCAAACTCACATCCAACCTGTCCTTGAACACTTCCAGGGATGGGGCATCCACAGCTTCTCTGGGCAATCTGTTCCAGTGCCTCACCACCCTCATAGTGAAAAATTTCTTCCTTATATCTAATCTAAATCTACTCCCTTTCAGTTTAAAGCCATTATCCCTTGTCATACCACTATGTGCCCTTGTAAAAAGTCCATCTCCAGCTTTTACCTGCCTTGACCCATGTCCCTGGTGCGTATGTGCAGTTGTGCCTGAGATGCACATCTGAGTGTACCTGCAAGGTCTCAGCCACACTGGGGAGTCAGGGTGGGAGCATCTGTAGCTGCTTCCCACAGACTCCAGTCCAGGCCTTACAGCAAGGCACCCTCTAGGCCCCCAGCCCTCTGGACACAGCCACCTCCAACAGCTCCCTCTGCTTTGGCATGAGAGGAACCAAACTTTGGGCATCCATTCAGAAGTGGCAGTAAATTGGGCATTGCATGAAGTCTTCCATTTACTCCTCCCTGATCTCACCTTAGCCGTCATCATGGACCTTTCACTGATTACTACTTGACCTGCTTTGCTCCTGCTTCAGATTCCTGAAGATGATCTGGATCACAGGAATCACACTGGAAAAAATCATTTGTTCATTTTTAATTCTGAACAGATATGAGGAAAAAAAAATCTTGGAGCTGATCATTAAAAATGAATCTGTCTGATCAAAGCCATGAACAACCTGATAGATATTCAAAGCTGGCCCAGCCATGAGTGGGAGCTGGACCTTCAGAGGTCTGTTCCATCCATGGTTTGAAGCCATTATTCCAGTTTAAGTGTCCTGTACCCTCACCTTCTACACGTTGCCCAAGAGCAGAGAGCAACAGTATTGCAGAAGAGGCGGGCTTTACAGTTTCTTCCAATTACAGATCTTGTTCATTTGTGGTTAAGCTCCAGATCGGTGAGGATGATCAGGGAGAGGAGCCTTTTGTGATATGGGTGAGGTCAAGAGTTTATGGTGAGGTCTATCTTCAGTCACAGATATTATCTGCATCATTTCTAGCTACTGAAGTCAAATTTAGATGAGGGAACTGAGGAAGTTACACTTTCAGCTCTCTTTAGTGTTTGCTCCTTTGTCAGTACCCTTTAATCTGTGCTGAAAAAAGACAGAGTTTCAACCAGCAAATGAAAAGGAGAAGAAATTACATATGAGCACCTTGTGTCTCTTTAGAATGGGCCATCTGACTTGCCTCATGGAGTGTACTTTTCTTCCCAAATGCCCTTTCTTTCCTGAAAGTTGAAACCAGGTGTAAGGGTTCAGGCAATCCACAGAATTTTAGCTGTTCTTTAATTAAATACATCAACACAGATGAATGAGGACTGAGTAGGAGGATGGGCAGCTCTGGTCCAAGGCTGAACTCAACTAATGGAATAAAAGAAAGGATAAATTCCTGGACATAGCCAGGCTGTTAAATAACTAAGTAAGTAAGTCATCTCTTATTGTGCCAGGCTCACCAGTCAGAAAGTCTTGAATTTTGGATCCTTGAGAAGTACAAACATAAACACAAACCAGTCCTTCCAGATGACACGAAGTAAAAAGTTCTTAGATGGTGTACCAAAGATGATTTTGTAAAAACCTCTAACAATAAGGGTGGAACAAAGAAATAAAGCCTATTCATTTTTTGTAATACCTAGCTTGGACAATAGAAGGCAGCTGGAATAGGAGTAATTCCCAAGGGGAACAGGAGGAGTTCCCATACAAACTTTCAGAAGGGTTAGTTTGTGTTTTTTCTCATTTTGTCATACACCTTGCCCCCCACCCCCCACCCCGAGAGGGCGCTAAGCATTGCAAACTATGCAGGCTTCTGTAAAACCTGTATTCACATTAAATAAGAAGAGAGGAAAAGAGTTTTCACAATTATTCGTTTGACCATGGATGAAATACAAAACTTTCATGGCAGTGGCATGAAATTTAGCTTCTTTCTGAAAGGAAGGTGAGAAAGGTGGCCTTTGCTTGTTGTGAGGTGCCCACCAACTTCATTGCTCTCCAGTCCTCTTTGACAACAGTTTTGCTTCTTGTTTAAATTCTCCTCCCTCACCACTGCTGTGAGTGACACCTCTCAAGTGTGGTCAGAAAAGGAGCCCATCCACTGTTCATCTTTGAATCCTTCAGGGTACCATTCAGCATCTATGGAGAGACGCTGACCTGAGGCACTTCAGGGCTTTACATCTACCCCATGGAGATCGGGATGAGGGCTGGGAGAACCCTTGTGCTCAGGATCCCATGGGCTTTCTCCAAGACTATTGCAGAGTTCAGCTGTGCCCATGAGGAGACCATGAGTAGCAGATGGATCCCATTCCTTCAGAGCCAGACTGTGACAGGCTCACAGTAAGAGGTGACTCCGCCTGCTCTGATCATTGTCTGTAATGAACACCTTCAGTTTTGCAGTGAGCTTGATCTCAGCTCTGCGTGTAACTAGAAAAGCTCAAAATATTATTTCTAAGTGCCAGTAGTCAACCTGGAACTCTTCCTCCCTGGTGTGCAATGTAGAGGAATGGACTTCTGGAGAGAATTGTTTCTTTTCTCTAACATTTCTGTCCAAAAAATTTGGAGTTATGTGACTGCCATGTAGATAGACCCTGCCTGCCTTGCTGCCCTGGCTCAAATGAGAGCTTAAGGGCTCCAGGTTGACTTTGCTTTGTAGTTCTTAGAATTGTAAAGCTGGGTGAGTTACTTATTCCCTCTCTTTGGGTTTGGGCTGAATTGCTTGAGTATGAGCATCTTGTGCCATTTGATGAGACATGGCCACACGGGAGCTGGCAGGTGAGGCACAGGAGACTCATGTCCTACAGGAGCATCAGCTGGTGGCTGTAGAGAATACTTCAGGTCACCCAAAATGTTACCAAATGTTTATTTTTAGGTAACTAAGTTGCTCCCCAAGAAGCAGCTGAGAAGAATCCCAGCCCTAGATCGCAGGCAGCATTAGAGTTGGTGAGCTAAATCACCTCTTCTCATTGAACTGGAGAGAGGCTGATCTCCATACAGAAATGCAGATACTGATGCTGATAGAAGTCACAGAGCTGGGTCAATGCAGAGGCAAGATCAGAGTGTTGCAGATCCCAGGCTTTCAGGCTTAAAGGAACTGGAAGAAAACTTATATGTTCTTTGTCTGACTTCTTTCTGCAGTGCTGTGAAAGACTAGCAAGTGGGTCTGCCCTCTGACAGTGACAGGTTTCTTCCTCCCATGACATCATCTTCCACATCATCCCACTGATGGTGTTAAGGGAGCTGTTGCCTTTAGGTCCAGCAGCCCTTTCCTTCAGCATCATGGATTCCCTGGAGAAAAGAGCTTTATGCAAAGAAATAAAAGATAAAGTGGGAAGAAGCAATGAGGCAGAACCAGGAGAGGTTGTCCCAGTGAGTGGAGGGAGCAGTGTATCTGTGGAAGAAAAGCTTGGAAAATCTAGCATAAAGGACATGCAGGTGCAATCTCAGCTGCAGGGCAGCAGGTAGAACTGGACAGAAAGGAGCTTTAGGGTGACATTTTGGGAGTTGGGTCCTTGTCTGAACAGTAGGTTCTGTCACAGGTCCCTACCGTGATTGGCACGGCATTGCTCTGTAGAAGTCTTTCTCTGCACTGCTTTGACAGAGAGTCCCAAGTCAGGAGCTCTGTCAGGGATGTTAAACTGTTCAGTGTTTAAGGTGAGAACACAGGCGTGCAACATTCCTTTTACCTGCAAGAAATAAAGACTCTGCTGATCAAAATCAGCATGCCGTTTGAAATAAAGTGTATTTGTTTGCTTTAGGATTGGGTATGTATTCAGTGAGAAATATTTGTAGGAAGAAGGTGTATGGACAAACCCTACAGGCTCTGAGGAAAAGACAGCTGGGTGTCTCCTAAACTTCCCTGAAGTGGCTCATTCTGAACTAAATTTACTTCATCTGGCTCTCTCTGGGATTGTTTCCCACTGGAACCAAAAGAGCATAGATGATGAGATCAGAGGAATCTCTTTTCACTGCTGGTTTCTGAAGTTTGGTGAGGTCATTGTCCTCCTTGCAGGAGGTAAAGTTATTTCTTCTTTTACTAGATGATTCTTATTCCGTTCAATAAGAATAAGAACACCAAAATACTCCAAAAAGTGTTGTATATCCCCTAGAAGATAAACTGTCTGAAACCTTAAGCAAAATGCAAAGGCAA
>NW_028121027.1:0-22308 GCF_965183815.1 Platalea leucorodia
GTCCCTGGTGGGTGCGGGTCCTGCTGTGGGGGTGGGGGGGTCCCGGGTGGGGTGTGGGTCCCGCTGTTGGGGGTCCCGCGTGGGTGGGAGTCCCACTGGGGGGGGGGGGGGGTCCCGGTCACAGATGGGGGTCCCGGGTGGGTGGGGGTCCCGCTGTGGGGGTTCATGGGTGGGCGGGGGGTCCCGGGTGGGCGGGGGCCCCGCTGTGGGGGGATCGTGGGTGGGCGGGGGTCCCGCTGGGGGGGGTCCCGCTGGGGGGGTCCCGCTGGGCGGGGCCCCGGTGCCAGCCCCTGTCCCGCAGCATGGCCGATTACCTGATCAGCGGGGGCACGGGCTACGTCCCCGAGGACGGGCTGACGGCCCAGCAGCTCTTCGCCACCTCCGACGGCCTCACCTACAAGTACGGGGGGCCCGGGGGGCCCCACCCCACCCCGGGGGTCCCCACCCCACCTTGGGTGTCCCCACCCCACCCCAGGGGTCCCCACCCCAGCCCCATGGCCTCTGTGGGGTCAGGGGTCTGCAGGAGCCATCGTCCCCATGGGACCACCTCAGGTGTCCCCATCCCACCCCTGGGGTCCCCATCCCACCTCAGGGGTCCCCATCCCACCCTGGGGGTCCCCATCCCATCTTGGGTGTCCCCGTCCCACCACCAGTGTCCCCACCCCAGCCCCATGGCCTCTGTGGGGTCAGGGGTCCGCAGGAACCATCGTCCCCTTGGGGCCACCTTGAGTGTCCCCATCCCACCCCAGGTGTCCCCACCCCACCTTGGGTGTCCCCACCCCAGCCCCAAGGCCACCATGGGGTCAGGGGTCCCCAGGAGCCATCATCCTCATGGGGCCACCCTGGGGTCCCCATCCCACCTCAGGTGTCCCCATCCCACCCTGGGGGTCCCCATCCCATCTTGGGTGTCCCCGTCCCACCACCAGTGTCCCCATCCCAGCCCCATGGCCTCTGTGGGGTCAGGGGTCTGCAGGAGCCATCGTCCCCTTGGGGCCACCTTGAGTGTCCCCGTCCCACCCAGGGTGTCCCCACCCCAGCTCTGCTGTCCCCACCCCAGCCCCAAGGCCACCATGGGGTCAGGGGTCCCCAGGAGCCATCGTCCCCTTGGGGCCACCCCGGGGGTCCCCACCCCAGCCCCACGGCCTCTGTGGGGTCAGGGGTCTGCAGGAGCCATTGTCCCCATGGGGCCACCCCAGGTGTCCCCGTCCCACCCCGGGGGTCCCCCCCCACCTCGGGGTCCCCCCCGGTCCCCCCGCGGGGCTGTGTCCCGGGGGTCCCCGCCGTGGTGACCCTGTCCCCTCCTCAGTGACTTCCTCATCCTCCCCGGCTTCATCGACTTCACCGCGGACGAGGTGGTGAGTGCGGGGTGTCCCTGTCCCCGGGGGGTGTCCCCGTGTCCCCCAGGGTGGCATCTCCCTGTCCCCCCCAGGGTGGCATCCCTGTGCCACCTAGGGTGACATCCCCATGTCCCCTCCCCCAGGTGACGTCCCCGTGTCCCCCCCCGGGGTGACATCCCCATGTCCCTTTGGAGTGACGTCCCCATGTCCCCCCCAGGGTGACGTCCCCTTGGGGTGATGTCCCCATGTCCCCCCTGGGGTGATGTCCCCGCGTCCCCCCCCAGGATGATGTCCCCCATGTCCCCCTTGGGGTGACGTCCCTGTGTCCCCCCCAGGATGATGTCCCCATGTCCCCTTGGGGTGACATCCCCATGTCCCCTTAGGGTGATGTCCCCGTGTCCCCTCTGAGGTGATGTCCCCATGTCCCCTTAGGGTGATGTCCCCATGTCCCCTTGGGGTGACGTCCCCATGTCCCTTTGGGGTGACATCCCCATGTCCCCTTAGGGTGACGTCCCCGTGTCCCTTTGGGGTGACGTCCCCGTGTCCCCCCGGGTGCCGGGGGCGGTGGCAGGAGGGTGACGTCCCGCTGTCCCCAGGACCTGACCTCGGCGCTGACCCGCAAGATCACCCTGAAGACCCCCCTCATCTCCTCCCCCATGGACACCGTCACCGAGGCCGACATGGCCATCGCCATGGCCGTGAGCACCCGGGGGGGGGCACCCGGGGGGGCACCCGGGGGGGGGCACCCAGGGGCCATCGCCATGGCCGTGAGCACCCGGGGGGGGGGCACCCGGGGGGGGCACCCGGGGGCCATCGCCATGGCCGTGAGCACCCGGGGGGGGGGCACCCGGGGGTGGGGGGGGGCACCCAGGGGCCATTGCCATGGCCGTGAGCACCCGGGGGGGGGCACCCGGGGGTGGGGGGGCACCCAGGGGCCATCGCCATGGCCGTGAGCACCCGGGGGGGGGCACCCGGGGGTGGGGGGGGCACCCAGGGGCCATCGCCATGGCTGTGAGCACCCAGGGGTGGGGGGCACCCAGGGGTGGGGAGCAGCCGGGGGCCATCGCCATGGCCGTGAGCACCTGGGGGGGGGGGCACCCAGGGGTGGGGGGGCACCAGGGGGGCCATCGCCATGGCCGTGAGCACCTGGGGGGGGGGCACCCAGGGGTGGGGGGCACCAGGGGGCCATCGCCATGGCCGTGAGCACCCGGGGGGGGGGGCGGCACCCAGGGGTGGGGGGGGCACCCGGTGGGGGGGGGCACCCAGGGGCCATTGCCATGGCCGTGAGCACCCGGGGGGGGGCACCCAGGGGTGGGGGGCACCCGGGGGCCATCGCCATGGCCGTGAGCACCCGGGGGGGGGGGGCACCCGGGGGGGTCACCCGGGGGCAATCGCCATGGCCGTGAGCAGGGGGGGCACCCAGGGGTGGGGGGGGCACCCGGGGGCCATCGCCATGGCCGTGAGCACCCGGGGGTGGGGGGCACCCAGGGGTGGGGGGGGCACCCGGGGGCCATCGCCATGGCCGTGAGCAGGGGGGGCACCCAGGGGTGGGGGGGGCACCCAGGGGCCATTGCCATGGCTGTGAGCAGGGGGGGCACCCAAGGTGGGGGGGCACCCGGGGGGGGGCAGGGGGACCTGGGGGTGGGGGGGGCATGGGTGTGGGGTCCCCACCCCTGTCTGGTTCGGGGGTGCGGGGTTGGGGTGCCCACGCCCATGATGGGTGAGGGGACCTGGGCGTGTGGGGGGCACGGGTGGGGGGTCAGGGTGCCCACCCCCATCTGCTTTCGGGGTGCGGGGTTGGGGTCCCCATCCCCCTCTGGTTTGGGGGTGCGGGGTCGGGGTGCCCACCCCCGTCTGCTTTTGGGGTGCGGGGTCGGGGTCCCCATCCCCCTCTGGTTTGGGGGTGTGGGGTCGGGGTGCTCGCCCCCATGACGGGGGTGTGGGGCTGGGGTGCCCACCCCCGTCTGCTTTTGGGGTGCGGGGTCGGGGTCCCCATCCCCATGCGGGCTGGGGGGTGCGGGGTCGGGGTGCCCACCCCTGTCTGGTTTGGGGGTGCGGGGTCGGGGTGCTCGCCCCCATGACGGGCGTGTGGGGTCGGGGTGCCCACCCCTGTCTGGTTTGGGGGTGCGGGGTCGGGGTGCCCACCCCTGTCTGGTTTGGGGGTGCGGGGGGTGCAGGGTCGGGGTGCTCGCCCCCATGACGGGGGTGCGGGGTCGGGGTCCCCACCCCTGTCTGGTTTGGGGGTGCGGGGTCGGGGTGCCCACCCCCCCCCAGGGACCCCTCCCCCCATCCCCCCAACCCCCCCCCCCTCCCCCAGCTGATGGGCGGCATCGGCATCATCCACCACAACTGCACCCCCGAGTTCCAGGCCAACGAGGTGCGCAAGGTCAAGGTACGGGGGGGCCCGCTGCCCGCACGCTGCCCGCACGCTGCCCGCACGCTGCCCGCGCCCTGCCCGCGCCCTGCCCGCGCCCTGCCCGCCCTCTCCGCCCCGCAGAGGTTCGAGCAGGGCTTCATCACGGAGCCGGTGGTGCTGAGCCCGGCGCAGACGGTGGGGGACGTGCGGGAGGCCAAGGCGCGGCACGGCTTCTCGGGCATCCCGCTGACGCGGAGCGGGCGCATGGGCGGGCGGCTGGAGGGCATCGTCACCTCCCGCGACATCGACTTCCTCGGCGAGGGGGAGCGCGGCACGCGCCTGGCCGAGGTGGGGGGGCGGGGGGGGCGGGGGGGGTGGGGTGGGGGTGGGGTGGGGCGGGAGAAGAGGATGGGATGCGGGGATGGGATGCGGGGATGGGATGCGGGGATGGGATGCGGGGATGGGATGCAGGGGTGGGATGCGGGGGTGGGATGCAGGGATGGGATGCGGGGATGGGATGCAGGGGTGGGATGCGGGGATGGGATGCAGGGATGGGATGCAGGGGTGGGATGCAGGGGTGGGATGCGGGGATGGGATGCAGGGATGGGATGCGGGGATGGGATGCAGGGATGGGATGCAGGGATGGGATGCAGGGGTGGGATGCAGGGATGGGATGCAGGGTGGGATGCGGGGATGGGATGCAGGGGTGGGATGCGGGGATGGGATGCGGGGATGGGATGCGGGGATGGGATGCAGGGGTGGGATGCGGGGATGGGATGCGGGGATGGGATGCAGGGATGGGATGCAGGGGTGGGATGCGGGGATGGGATGCAGGGTGGGATGCGGGGATGGGATGCGGGGATGGGATGTGGGGATGGGATGCAGGGTGGGATGCGGGGATGGGATGCAGGGATGGGATGCGGGGATGGGATGCGGGGATGGGATGTGGGGCAGGGGGTGGGGCGGGGGGGATGTGGGGCAGGGATGGGATGCGACGGGATGGGGTGGGATGGGGTGGGACGGGATGGGGTGGGGTGGGGATGGGGTGGGGTGGGATGGGGATGGGACAGGATGGGATGGGGATGGGACAGGATGGGGATGGGGTGGGATAGGGTGGGGTGGATGCAGGACGGGGTGCGATGGGATGTGGGGCAGGGATGGGATGTGGGGCAGGGGTGGGCGGGCTGCAGGACGGGGCGGGCTGGCCCAGCCGGGGCCATGGTGGCCATGGTGGCCCCGGGTCCCCCCGCCGCCCGGTGACGAGGCCCCGCAGGTGATGACGAAGCGCAGCGACCTGGTGGTGGCCCCGGCCGGCGTCACCCTCAAAGAGGCCAACGAGATCCTGCAGCGCAGCAAAAAGGGTACGGCCACGGGCCAGCGCCCCCCGGCCACCGGGCCACCCCCGGGGCCCGTCCCCAGCCCCGGGGCCACCCCGTGTCCCCAGCCCCGGGGTCACCTCCATGTCCCCATCCCCGGGGTCACCCCCGTGTCCCCATCCCCATCCCTGGGGTCACCCCCACGTTCCTCTGTCCCTTGGGGACACCCCTGTGTCCCCCTGTCCCTTGGGGTCGCCCCCATGTCCCCATCCCTTGGGGTCACCCCGGTGTCCCCCCATCCCCATCTCTGGTGTCATCCCCATGTCCCCATCCTCGGGGTCACCCCCGTGTCCCCCCATCCCTCGGGGTCCCCCCATGTCCCCCATCCCTGCAGTCACCCCCGTGTCCCCCCGTCCCTCGGGGTCCCCCCATGTCCCCCATCCCTGCGGTCACCCCCGTGTCCCCCCGTCCCTTGGGGTCCCCCCATGTCCCCCATCCCTGCGGTCACCCCCGTGTCCCCCCGTCCCTTGGGGTCCCCCCATGTCCCCCATCCCTGCGGTCACCCCCGTGTCCCCCCGTCCCTCGGGGTCCCCCCATGTCCCCCATCCCTGCGGTCACCCCCGTGTCCCCCCGTCCCTCGGGGTCCCCCCATGTCCCCCTCCCTGGGGTGACCCCGCTGTCCCCCCATCCCTGTCCCCCCCCCCAGGGAAGCTGCCCATCGTCAACGACAGTGACGAGCTGGTGGCCATCATCGCCCGGACGGACCTGAAGAAGAACCGCGAGCACCCGCTGGCCTCCAAGGACGCCCGCAAGCAGCTGCTGTGCGGGGCGGCCATCGGCACGCGCGAGGACGACAAGTACCGCCTGGACCTGCTGGTGCAGGCCAGCGTCGACCTGGTGGTGCTGGTGCGTGGGGCGCGGGGGGACGGGGACCCCGGTCCTGCCCCACGGTGCACCGATCCCGCCCCAGTGTGCCCCAATCCTGCCCCATGGTGCACCAATCCTGCCCCACGGTGCACTGATCCTGCCCCATCGCGTCCCAATCCTGCCCCACGGTGCACCGATCCTGCCCCATGGTGCCCAATCCTGCCCCACGGTGCACCAATCCTGCCCCAGCGCACCCCAATCCTGCCCCACGGTGCACCAATCCTGCCCCATCGCGTCCCAATCCTGCCCCATCGCGTCCCAATCCTGCCCCATGGTGCCCGATCCTGCCCCATCGCATCCCAATCCTGCCCCATCGCGTCCCAATCCTGCCCCATGGTGCCCGATCCTGCCCCATCGCGCCCCAATCCTGCCCCAGCGCGCCCCAATCCTGCCCCATGGTGCCCAATCCTGCCCCGTGGTGCACCGATCCTGCCCTGCGGTGCACCAATCCTGCCCTACGGCACCCCGATCCTGCCCCACGGTGCCCGATCCTGCCCCAGCGCGCCCCAATCCTGCCCCGTGGTGCCCAATCCTGCCCCACGGCGCCCAATCCTGCCCCACGGCGCCCCGATCCCACCACACGGTGCCCTGATCCTGCCCCGCGGTGCAACAATCCTGCCCCATGGTGCCCAGTCCTGCCCCATGGCACCCAAATCCTGCCCTACGGCACCCCAATCCTGCCCCACGGCGCCCCAATCCTGCCTTGTGGCACCCCAGTCCTGCGCCATGGCACCCAAATCCTGCCCCATGGTGCACCAGTCCTGCCCACGTGCCCAATCCTGCCCCATGGCACCCCGATCCTGCCCCATGGCACCCCAAACCCTCGCCCCACAGCACCCCAATCCCCTGCCCCCCAGCCACGTCCCCCCGTGCCCTCTGTCCCCCCAGCCATGTCCTCCCCAGCCGTGCCCCCCATGCTGTGCCCCCCGTACCCCCCGTGCCCCCCAGCCGTGCCCCCGTGCCCCCATGCCCCCCAGCTGTGCCCCCCAGCCGTGCCCCCCAGCCGTGCCCCCCATGCCGTGCCCCCCAGCCGTGCCCCCGTGCCCCCATGCCCCCCAGCCGTGCCCCCCATGCCGTGCCCCCCAGCCGTGCCCCCGTGCCCCTGTGCCCCCCATGCTGTGCCCCCCATGCCGTGCCCCCGTGCCCCCCCCAGCCGTGCCCCCCAGCCGTGCCCCCGTGCCCCCGTGCCCCCCCCAGCTGTGCCCCCCGTACCCCAGGACTCCTCGCAGGGGAACTCCACCTACCAGATCAGCATGATCCACTACATCAAGCAGAAGTACCCCGACCTGCAGGTCATCGGCGGCAACGGTGGGCGCGGGGGGCGCGGGGGGCACAGGGGGGCAAGGGGGGGCAGGGGGCGCGGGGGGCGCGGGGGGCGCGGGGGGCACAGGGGGGCAAGGGGGGCAGGGGGCGCGGGGGGCGCGGGGGGCGCGGGGGGCACAGGGGGGCAAGGGGGGGCAGGGAGCGCGGGGGGCGCGGGGGGCACAGGGGGGCAAGGGGGGCAGGGGGCGCGGGGGGCGCGGGGGGCACAGGGGGGCAAGGGGGGGCAGGGGGCACGGGGGGCACGGGGGGTACAGGCGGCATGGGGGGCAAGGGGGGCAAGGGGGTGCAGGGGGCAAGGGGTGCATGGGGAAGGACAAGGGGGGTGCTGTGGGGCGAGGATTTGGGGTGCTGTGGGGTGGGGTGCAGTGGGGTGGGGAGCAGGGCAGGGAATCGATGGGGGTGCTGTGGGGCAGGGGATGGGGACGCCGTGGGGCGAGGGTTTGGGGTGCCGTGGGGCGGGGAGCCGTGGGGTGGGGTGCCATGGGGCAGGATTGGGGTGCCGTGGGGGGGTGCGGTGGGGCAGGGTTGGGGTGTGGTGGGGCGGGGGTTCGGGGTGCTGACGCCGCGGGCGCCCCGGCCGCGGGCGCGCAGTGGTGACGGCCGCCCAGGCCAAGAACCTGATCGACGCCGGCGTGGACGCCCTGCGGGTGGGCATGGGCTGCGGCTCCATCTGCATCACCCAGGAAGGTGCGTGGCGCTGGTGCCGCGGCCCCCCGGCGCCGTGTCCTGGCATGGCGCGGTGTCCCCCCGGTGCGGTGTCCCCCCGGCGCGGTGTCCTGGCACAGTGTCCCCCCAGTGCGGTGTCCTGGCATGGCGCGGTGTCCCCCCGGCGCCGTGTCCTGGCATGGCGCGGTGTCCCCCCGGCGCGGTGTCCCCCCGGCGCGGTGTCCTGGCACAGTGTCCCCCCAGTGCGGTGTCCTGGCATGGCGCGGTGTCCCCCCGGCGCGGTGTCCCCCCGGCGCGGTGTCCTGGCACAGTGTCCCCCCAGTGCGGTGTCCTGGCATGGCGCGGTGTCCCCCCAGCGCAGTGTCCCCCCAGCACGGTGTCCTGGCATGGCACGGTGTCCCCCCAGCGCAGTGTCCCCCCAGCACGGTGTCCTGGCATGGCACGGTGTCCCCCCGGCACGGTGTCCCCCCGGCGCAGTGTCCTGGCATGGCACGGTGTCCTGGCACGGTGTCCTGGCATGGCACGGTGTTCCCCCGGTGCGGTGTCCTGGCATGGCGCAGTGTCCCGGCTCAGTGTCCCCCCAGTGCGGTGTCCTGGCGCGGTGTCCTGGCGCGGTGTCCCCCCGGCACTGACCCCTCTCCGGCAGTGATGGCGTGCGGGCGGCCGCAGGGGACGGCGGTCTACAAGGTGGCCGAGTACGCCCGGCGCTTCGGCGTGCCCGTCATCGCCGACGGCGGCATCCGCACCGTGGGGCACGTGGTGAAGGCGCTGGCGCTGGGGGCCTCCACCGGTGAGCGGGGAGGGGGCTCGGGGGCACCCAGCACCCGCAGGGGTGCCGCCATCGGGGGGTCTCATCGCCATCGTCCCCTTGGTGCCGCCATGGGGGGGTCTCATGGCCGTCACCACCCTGGTGGCACCACGGGGGTCTTGTGGCCATCGTCCCCCTGCACCCACAGCGGTGCCACCATGGGGGGGTCTCACAGCCGTCCCACCCCGCACCCATACAGGTGCCACCCTGGGGGGTCTCATGGCCGTCACCCCCTTGGTGCCACCACGGGGGTCTCGTGGCCATCGTCCCCCTGCACCCACGCTGTTGACACCATGGGGGTCTCACCGCCATTGTCCCCTTGGTGCCACCATGGGGGTCTTGTGGCCATCGTCCCCCTGCACCCACAGTGGTGCCACCCTGGGGGGGGTCTCATCGCCATCACCACCCTGGTGCCACCGTGGGGGTCTCGTGGCTGTCGTCCCCCTGCACCCACACTGGTGCCACCATGGGGGTCTCACCGCCATTGTCCCCTTGGTGCCACCGTGGGGGTCTCGTGGTCATTGTCCCCCTGCACCCACGCTGTTGCCACCATGGGGGGGTCTCATCGCCATCGTCCCCTTGGTGCCACCCTGGGGGGGTCTCAGGGCCGTCCCCCCCGCACCCCCTGACGGCCGCCCCCCGCAGTGATGATGGGGTCCCTGCTGGCGGCCACCACCGAGGCCCCCGGCGAGTTCTTCTTCTCAGAGGGGGTGCGGCTGAAGCAGTACCGCGGCATGGGCTCGCTGGACGCCATGGAGAAGAGCAGCAGCAGCCAGCAACGCTACTTCAGGTACGGCCCCGGGGGGGCCGGGGGGTCCCCGACCCCCAGCCCTCACCCCCGGGCTCCGCGTGTCCCCGCAGCGAGGGTGACAAGGTGAAGGTGGCCCAGGGGGTGTCGGGCTCCGTCCAGGACAAGGGCTCCATCCATAAATTCGTCCCCTATTTGATCGCGGGGATCCAGCACGGCTGCCAGGACATCGGGGCCAGGAGCCTCTCGGTGCTGCGGTGAGCGGGGGGACGGGGACGGGGACGGGGGACAGGGGCTGGGGAGAGGGGATGGGGACAGGGAGGGGGGACAGGGGACGGGGGACATGGAGGGGGGACAGGGGACGGGGAGGGGGGACGGGGTATGGGGAGGGGGGACAGGGGACAGGGATGGGGGACAGGGGATGGGGGACATGGAGGGGGGACAGGGGCTGGGGAGAGGGGATGGGGACAGGGAGGGGGGACAGGGGACGGGGGACATGGAGGGGGGACAGGGGATGGGGAGGGGGGACGGGGTATGGGGAGGGGGGACAGGGGACAGGGATGGGGGACAGGGGATGGGGGACATGGAGGGGGGACAGGGGATGGGGAGGGGGGATGGGGAGGGGGGGACAGGGGACAGGGACGGGGACAGGGGATGGGGATGGGGGACGGGGGGGACACAAGGGACAGGGAGGGGGGACAGGGGACAGAGGATGGGGGATGGGGACAGGGGATGGGGACAGGGGATGGGATGGAGGATGGGGGACAGGGGATGGGGGACAGGGACAGGGATGGGGGCCAGGTAGGGGGGGCAGGGGACGGGGATGGGGGGACAGGGAGGGGGGACAGGGGACGGGGATGGGGATCGGGGACGGAGGACAGGGGACAGGGACAGGGGACGGGGATGGGGGGACAGGGAGGGGGGACAGGGGACGGGGATGGGGATCGGGGACGGAGGACAGGGGACCGGGACAGGGGACGGGGATGGGGGGACAGGGAGGGGGGACAGGGGACAGGGGATGGGGAGGGGGGCCGGGGCCAGGGGCCGGGGAGGGGAGGGGGCCACGCGGCGCCGCTGAGCCCTGGCCCCCGCCAGCTCCATGATGTACTCGGGGGAGCTGAAGTTCGAGAAGAGGACCATGGCGGCGCAGATCGAGGGGGGGGTGCACGGGCTCCACTCGTAAGTGGGGGGCACGGGGGGCTCAGGGACGCCGCGGCAGCACCACGTCAGATCGGCTCTGCGCCCCCCGGGCACGGGCGGGCAGGCGCCCGGTCACCCCAGTGCCAGGCCTGGGGGGCACCCAGTCACCCCAGTGCCAGGCCTGGGGGGCGCCCAGTCACCCCAGTGCCAAGTATGGGGGGCACCCAGTCAGCCCAGTGCCAGGTCTGGGGGGCGCCCAGTCACCCCAGCGCCAAGTATGGGGGGCACCCAGTCAGCCCAGTACCAGGCTTGGGGGGCGCCCAGTCACCCCAGTGCCAAGTATGGGGGGCACCCGGTTACCCCAGTGCCAGGTGTGGGGGGCACCCAGTTGCCCCAATACCAGGTTTGGGGGGGGCACCCAGTTGCCCCAGTGCCAGGTATGGGGGGGGCACCCAGTTGCCCCAGTGCCAGGTATGGGGGGCACCTAGTTACCCCAGTAGCAGGCTTGGGGGGGGCACCCAGTTGCTCCAGTGGCAAGTATGGGGGGGCACCCAGTCACCCCAGTGCCAGGGATGGGGGCACCCTGTCACCCCAGTACCAGGCTTGGGGGGCACCCAGTCACCCCAGTGCCAAGTATGGGGGGCACCCAGTCACCCCAGTGCCAGGGATGGGGGGGCACCCACTTATCCCAGTGCCAGGGTTGGGGGGCACCCAGTTACTCCAGTACCAGGCTGGGGGGGGCACCCCGTTGCCTCAGTGCCAGGCTTGGAGGCACCCAGTTGCCCCAGTGCCAAGTACGGGGCGGGGGGGGCACCCAGTTGCCCCGGTGCCAGGTATGGGGGAGCACCCAATTACCCCCCATTGCCCCAGTGCTGGGTATGGGGGTGTCCCATGCCCCCCCTTGCCCCAGCACCAGGTATTGGGGGTCGCAGCCCCCCCTTTTCCCGGTGGCGGCGGCGGTGCCGGGGGCTGTGCGTGCCGATCGGCCGGGCCCCCGGCCAAGCCCCCTGTGCCGCACCCAGGGGAGACCCCCGCCGCCGGGGGCCAGCGCCGTCCCCCCCAGTGACAGGCGGGGTGCAGGCAGGCTGCGGCGGTTGCTTTAATTCGGGGTGCACGCAGTGGGGGGTGGGGGGCCAGCACCCATGGGTGCCCCCCCCAGCGTCTGCCCCCGCCTCGCTGGCGCCCGGTGGCACCGGGGGCTTCGCCTCCGCGTCCCCCCGAGGGGGCGCAGGACGGCTGGGGGCCACGGGGAGGCGGGGCTTGTGCAAGGGGGCGGGGCCTCTTGTGGCTGGCGGGGCTGGTTGGCCGAGCGGTTGGGCGCTGGTTGGCCAGTTGGGTGGTGGGCTCATGGCCAGTTGGTGGTTGGCCAGCTGGTGGGGCTGCTGGTTGGCTGGCTACGGTGCTGGTTGGCTGTGGTTGGCTGGTTGAGATGCTGGCTGGCTGTGGTTGGCTGGTTGAGATGCTGGCTGGCTGTGGTTGGCTGGCTGGGGTGCTGGTTGGCTGTGGTTGGCTGACTGGTTGAGATGCTGGTTGGCTGTGGTTGGCTGGTTGAGATGCTGGTTGGCTGTCGTTGGTTGATTGGGGTGCTGGTTGGCTGTGGTTGGCTGGCTGGGGTGCTGGTTGGCTGTGGTTGGCTGGTTGAGATGCTGGTTGGCTGTGGTTGGCTGGCTGGGGTGCTGGTTGGCTGTGGTTGGCTGACTGGTTGAGATGCTGGTTGGCTGGCTGTGGTGCTGGTTGGCTGGGGTTGGTTGCCTCGTTGGCCAAGATGCCGGTTGGCTGGTGGAGATGCTGGTCAACTGGCTGGTTGAGGTGCTGGTTGGCTGGCCAGGATGCTGATTGGCTGTGGCTGGTCAGCTGGTTGGGATGCTGGTTGGCTGGTTGGTTAGCTAGCCGGTTGTTTGGCCAGGATGCTGGTTGGCTGGCCGGTTGGTTGGCCGGGATGCTGGTTGGCTGGCGGGTCAGCTGACCAGGATGCTGGTTGGCTGGCCGGTTGGTTGGCTGGGATGCTGGTTGGCTGGCGGGTCAGCTGACCAGGATGCTGGTTGGCCAGTTGGCCGCCTTGGCCATGCTCCCCATGAGCTGTGACCAGACAAGGCCGGGTCGGGCCCGGGCGGTCGTGGCGCTGCCGGCACCGCTTGGGTGAAGCCGGGCAGCGGTTTGGGGTGGCACGTCCTCACCGACGGCCCCAGGGCGTCCGTGCCAGTGCCAGTGCCGGGCGGCTCGGTCAGAGCCCAGTGCTGGTGCCGGGAGCCCAGTGCTGGTGGCCAGCCAGCCCGGTCAGAGTGCGTTACTGGTGCCAGGTGGCTCGGTCATGGCACGGTGCCGGTGCCAGCCTGGCTTGGTCAGAGCATGGTGCTGGTGCCAGGTGGTGCCGGTGCTGGGAGCTGGCTCGGTCGGAGCATGGTACCGGAGCCTGGTGACTTGGTCCGAGCGTGGTGCCAGTGCCGGGAGCCTTGGTCAAGCACGGTGCTGGTGCCGGATGACTCAGCTGGAGCGTGGTGCTGGTGCCGGATGATGCCAGTACCAGGAGGCTCGGTTGAGCACGGTGCCGGTGCCAGGTCACAGGGACGGAGCGCGGTGCTGATGTCCGGCTGGATCACGGTGCCGGTGCCAGGTGGCTTGGCCACAGCACGGTGCCGGTGCCAGGTGGTGCTGGTGCTGACGTCTGTCCGGGTCGCGGTGCCGGTGCCAGGCGGCTTGGCCAGAGCACGGTGCCGGTGCTGACGTCTGTCCGGATCGCGGTGCCGGTGCCGGGGCGGGGGGCCGGGGGGGTTGCCGTGCCGCGTGCCGGGGTGACCGTGTAACCTTCTCTCTCTTTCCCGCCCATGCCGCCGCCGTAGCTTTACGGTTCTGCCACGTAAGTACCGGCTCGTGCCCCCCGTCGCCGGGGCCGCGGGGTGCCGGGGGGGACGGCGGGCTGGGGCGGGGGCTGCCGGTGACGGGGGGGGGTCCCCATTTCCCAGCCAGGATCTGACGTGGTGCCGGCAGCGGCGGCGGGGGGCAGCGGCGGGGCCCGGGGGCGCGGGACCCCCCCTCACCGCTGCCCCCCCCCGCAGTTACGAGAAGCGGCTGTACTGAGGAGGGGCCGTGCGCCGGGACCCCCCGCCCGGCCCCCGCCGGCCTCCCCCCGGCCCCCCCACTACGGCCACCGCTAGCGCCGCGCCGGGGCTGGCTTTGCACTACGGGCCGGACCCCTGGCCAGCCCCCCGCCGCCGGCACCCCACGGCCGCGGGGCTGCCGGGGCCCCCCCAGCACCCACCCGGGCCCCCCGGGTGCCGCAGCCTCCGGGGGCGAGCGGGGGGCGGCAGCGGCCCCCCCTGCACCGGGGGGGCCCCCCCTGCGCCCCGGGGACCCCCCGGCCCCCCGGCAGGCTGGAGGGGTGGGGGGCGCCGGGGCCGGCACCGCGCTGTATCCAGGTATGAATAAAGTCATGGAGCATCCGGCGCTGGCCCTGCCCGTCTCCCTGCCCGCACGGGCAGCGCCGGGTGCGGGCAGCACCGCGGCACGGGTTGGCGCACCGCGGCACACGTGGCGCAGCCTTGCACACCGTGGCACGGGTTTGCACGCCGCGGGATGGGTTTGCACACCGTGGGCGCGCTTTTCCACACCGTGGCATGGCCTGGCACACCGTGGGCGTGCTCTCCTGCACACCGCGGCACGGCTTTGCACACCGTGGCACAAGTTTGCACACCGTGGCACAGCCTTGCACACCATGGGTACGTCTTTGCACACCATGGCACAGGTTTGCACACCCTGGCCGTGGCTTTGCACACCGTGGCACAGCCTTGCACACTGTGGGCGTGCTCCCCCACACACCGCGGCACGGCTTTGCACACCGTGACACAGGTTTGCACACCGTGGCACAGCCTTGCACACCATGGGTACGTCTTTGCACACCGTGGCACAGGTTTGCACACCAAGGCATGGCCTTGCACACCGTGGGCATGCTCTCCCACACACCGTGGCAATGCTTTGCACGCCGTGGCACAGCCTTGCACACCATGGGTACGTCTTTGCACACCGTGGCACAGGTTTGCACACCCTGGTCATGGCTTTGCACACCGTGGCACAGCCTTGCACACCGTGGGCATGGGTTTGCACACCGTGGGCATGCTCTCCCACACACTGTGGCAATGCTTTGCACACCGTGGCACAGCCTTGCACACCGTGGGCACGGCTCTGCCCCCCAGGCCGCGGCTCCGGGCATGGGGGGGGGGGCAGAGCAGCCCCACGGCGCCCCACAGCCTCGTGGCCGTCCGTCCGTCCGTCCGTCCCGGGGTGGGCCGCCCCCCGTCAGAGCCTGGCCTTGGGCGGGGGGGCCCCCTCCAGCGAGCGCAGGAAGGCGAGCAGGGCGCAGCGGTACTCGGCGGGGTGCTGGCGCAGGTGGCCGGCGTGGCGGGAGCGCGGCCAGCCCCGGGCGTGGGCGCGGATGCCCTGGGCGCGCCAGCCGCGCAGCAGCGCCCGCAGGGCCGCCGGCCGGCTCAGCCCGTCGTCCAGGCTGTAGAAGAGGAGGAGGGGGCAGCGCAGCGGGGGGCTGGCGAAGGCCCCCCGCGCCCGCTCGAACTCCTGCCCCCCCCAGCACCCCAGCACCCCCAGGTAGAGCCGGGCGCCGGCGTGCGCCGCGGCCCGCAGGGACGGCGTGCTCACCGTGCCGGCGATGCCTGCGGGGAGAGAGAGGCGTCGGTGCTGGCGGGGGTCCCCGGTGCACCCCTGCTTGGCGTGTCCCCCCCCCGGCCACACTCACCGCGTGCCATGTCGCCGAAGCCGCCGGTCACCAGGCTGTCGTAGACGATGCCGCGGAAGCGCGGTGCCAGGCGCCGGCACTGCCGGGGCCGGTGGTGCAGGAGCAGCAGTACCTGGGCGAAGGTGTAGGCGCCGGCGGAGATGGCGTGCACCAGCAGCGGGCGGGTGGCCAGGTCACCGCCGCCACCACCATCGCCGCCACCGTGGCCACCGCCATCACCACCATCGCCATCGCCGCCGTGGTCCAGCAGCCGCAGCAGGCGCCCCGCCAGGCGCCGTCCTCGCCGCGGCCGCAGGACGTGGCACGCCGTCGTCCCCACCACCAGCACGTCCACGCCGCGGTGCAGGTAGAGCGCCAGGTACCGCGCCAGGCCCGCCGCCCGCGCCCCCAGCCAGGGCAGCAGCAGCAGCAGGGGTTTGGGGCGGGGGGCGCGCGGGGGGGACCCCCCGCCGGCGCCGCTGTAGAGGCGGATGGACCCCGAGAAGGGCGTCACCGTGACGGGGGGCAGCGGCGGCGGGGCACAGCGCTGCCCCGCGTCCTCCCTGGGGGAGACAGGGCGGGGGGGGGGACCCCAAATGTGGGACCCCCCCCCAAATATGGGACCCCGTTCCCAAATGTGGGACCCCCCCCAAATGTGGGACCCCCCAAATGTGGGAACCCCTCAAATGTGGGACCCCCCCCAAATGTGGGATCCCCCTAAATGTGGGAACCCCGTAAAAGTGGGATCACCCCAAATGTGGGATCCCCTTCAAAATGTGGGAACCCCAAAATGTGGGAACCCCCCAAAATGTGGGATCCCCCCCAAAATGTGGGAACCCCCCCAAATGTGGGACCCCCCAAATGTGGGATCCCCCCCAAAATGTGGGAACCCCCCAAAATGTGGGACGCTGCCCCCACAAATGCGGCCCCCCACAAATGTGGGACCCCCCCCAAAATGTGGGATCCCCCAAACGTGGGACCCCCCCCAAATGCGGGCCGCTGCCCCCCCCCCCCCACGTGCCCATGTCCCGCAGGCACTTGGAGATCCCCCGCCCCCCACCCTGGGGGCCGCGCACCCCCACCCCGGCATCACCCCCCACCCCGGGGCTCCCCCGGCCCCACGGCCACCCCACGGCCACCCCACGGCCACCGCGTCCCCTCCCCGCGCTCACCTGGGGTCACCGGCTGCGCCGGGGGGGGCCGCCAGCAGTAGGGGGTCCGGCTCGGTCAGGGGGTCCGGCTGTGCCAGGGGGTCCTGCGGTGTCGGGGGGTCCCGTGGTGTCGGGGGGCCCGGCTGTGCCGGGGGGTCCAGTGTGCCGTGGGGGCCCGGCTGTGCCTGGGGGTCCGGCTGTGCCGGGGGGTCCGGCAACACCAGAGGGTCCGGCTGTGTCGGGGGGTGCGGTGTGCCGTGGGGGTCCGGCGGTGCTGGGGGGCTCCGCCTGTGCCTGGGGGTCCGGCTGTGTGGGGGCATCTGGCTGAGCCGGTGGAGTTTGGCTGTGCCGGGGTCTGGCTGTGCCGGGGTGGATTCTGGGGCAGGTGCCGGTGCGGGTGCCGGTGCAGGTGCCGGTGGTGGGTGCCGGTGGTGGGTGCCGGTGCGGGTGCCGGTGGTGGGTGCCGGTGTGGGTGCCGGGAAGCGCCAGGCGGTGCCGGCGGAAGCCGGGATTAGGCCAGGCCGCGGTTACAAAACGCCTTACACAACGCCAGCAGGCACCGCGCCACCGCTGCCGGGATGGGGACGGGGCCCCATGGCCCCCCACAGCCCCCCACAGCCCCCCATGGCCCCCCATGGATCCCACAGCCCCCCATGGCTCCCTGCTGCCCCCCACGGCCCCCCACAGCCCCCCATGGCCCCCCATGGACCCCACAGCCCCCCATGGCTCCCTGCTGCCCCCCACGGCCCCCCACAGCCCCCCATGGACCCCACAGCCCCCTGCTGCCCCCCACGGCCCCCCATGGCCCCCCACAGCCCCCCATGGCTCCCTGCTGCCCCCCACGGCCCCCCACAGCCCCCCATGGCCACCCACGGCCCCCCCTCAGCTCCCTGTGTCCCCCCACGGCCCCCCACAGCCCCCCATTGCCCCCCACGGACCCCCACGGCTCTCTGCTGCCCCCCACAGCCCCCCATTGCCCCCCACGCCCCCCACGGACCCCATGGCCCCCCATTGCCCCCCACGGACCCCGCAGCCCCCCATGGCCCCCCACGGCCCCCCTCAGCTCCCCGTGTCCCCCCACAGCCCCCCCATGCCACATCGACCCCGTGGTGTGGTCCCAGGGGACGGCGGTGACCTGGTGACAGCTGCCACCACCCCCCCCCAGCCCCCCCCAGGTCCCCCCTCGTCCCCAGGCACCCCCACCCCCCTGCTCGCAGCCCCGTGCACCCCATGGCTTCGAGGTCCCCGTGCCCCCCCTCCGCTGCCACCCCAGGGTCCTCAGTGTCCCCCCCCCCCGCCATCTTGATGAGAGGCTGGGATGGGGGGCGATGGGGGGTGCAAGGGGGGGCGATGGGCCGGGGGTCACCCTGCGTCCCCTCCCGGGACCCCCGACCCTGCTGCCCGGGGTCCCAGGCCAGGGCTCGGGGGGGGGGGGGCAGCCCCATGGCGGGGGGCTCGGCCTCAGCACCCAGGGAAGGGCCCCCCCGGATCCCGGGGGTCCCGGCTGCCGGGCACCGGGGCAAACGAGCGAGGACGGAGGGGCCAGCGCGGCGGCACGTGCGGTGGCACAGGCGGCAACGCACGCGGGGGACAGGCGGGGGTGCGGAGGGGGCGCGGGCGCCAGCGTGTGTGGTGGCACATGTGGTGGCATGGGCACCGGCACGTGCGGTGGCACGTGCAGTGGCACACATGGTAGCACACGTGGTGGCACGCGAGGTGGCAGGGCCACCGGCACACGTGGTGGCACATGCAATGGCACACATGGTGGCACACGTGGTGGCACGGGCACCGGCACATGTGGTGGCACACGTGGTGGCACGCAAGGTGGCATGGGCACTGGCGTGTGTGGTGGCACACCTGGTGGCACGTGCGGTGGCACACATGGTAGCACACGTGGTGGCACGCGAGGTGGCAGGGCCACCGGCACGTGTGGTGGCACATGCAGTGGCACATGCAATGGCACACGTGGTGGCACGGGCACCGGCACATGTGGTGGCACATGCAGTGGCACACATGGTGGCACGGGCACCGGCACGTGTCATGGCACGTGTGGTGGCACACGTGGTGGCACGCAAGGTGGCAGGGGCACCAGCACGTGTGGTGGCACACGTGGTGGCACGTGCGGTGCCACGCATGGTGGCACACGTGGTGGCACATGCATTGGCACACGTGGTGGCATGGGCACCGGCACGTGCGGTGGCACACGTGGTGGCACGCGTGGTGGCACACGCGCTGCCCCCGCTCCCCCCGCGTTGGGGCTGCCTGCCCCCGTCCCCGCACCGGCCCCCCCAGGCTGGCAGCTGCCGGTGGCCGTGGTGGCCCGGATGGCTACCGTGGCTCGCCTGAGCGTGCCCCGTGGCTCGCCGCCGACCCGCCGAGCGGCTGCGCCCGCCCTGGCACCTCTGCGCCCCCCGGCCCTGCCCCGTGCCACCCCCCGTCACCCAGCCCCGGGGCTGCCGGCACGGCCGTGCCACGGCCCTCGGAGCCGCCACGTTTGGGGCTGCGAATGGGGCGCGGGGTGCGACCGCCCACAGCACGGGGCTGCGGCGAGCGTGCGCGGTGCGTGTGCACGGCTGCAGCGCGTGTGCAGTGTCTGCGGTGAGCGCAGTGCGTGCAGTGTGTGCCTGCAGTGCATGCGTGCAGTGCGTGTGTGTGCCTGCAGCGCGTGCATGCAGTGCGTGCAGTGTGTGCCTGCAGTGCACGTGTGCAGTGCGTGTGCATGCCTGCAGTGCATGCATGCAGTGAGCGCAGTGAGCGCCTGCAGCACGTGTGCATGCCTGTAGTGCGTGCATGCAGTGAGTGCAGTGAGCGTAGTGTGTGCCTGCAGTGTGCGTGCATGCCTGCAGTGCATGCAGTGTGTGCATGCAGTGAGTGCGTGCAGCGAGTGCGTGCAGCAGTAAGTGCACATGCCTGCAGTGTGTGCAGCATGTGCCTGCAATAAGCGTGTGCATGCAGGGAGTGTGCACGGTGAGGGTGCGCGGTGAGGGTGTGCACGCAGTCAGTGCGCAGAGCACGTGCCTGCGGTGTGGGTGTGCAAGCAGGGTGTGTCTGCAGTGTGCGCAGTGTGGGCGTGCAGCGGGTGAAGCGCATGCATGCACCAGCATGTACGGTGTGTGCCTGCAGCAAGCGTGCAGGGTCAGGCAGTGAAGGTGTGCAGTGCATGCCTGCAGCGTGCAGCGTGCACAGTGCATGCATGCAGTGCCTGCATGCAGTGCCTGCAGCACACATGCAGTGTGTGCGCATAAAGGCCGCACACGCGTACGTGGGCAGCGTGAGCAGTGTGAGCAGTGAGCAGCGTGAGCAGTGTGAGCAGCATGTGCAGTGTGTGCAGTGTGAGCAGTGTGTGCAGTGCAAGCAGCGAGCAGTGTGAGCAGCATGAGCAGCGTGAGCAGTGTATGCAGTGTGTGCAGTGTGAGCAGCATGAGCAGTGTAAGCAGTATAAGCAGCGTGAGCAGCATGAGCAGCATGTGCAGTGCAAGCAGCGAGCAGTGTGAGCAGCGTGAGCAATGCGAGCAGTGTGAGCAGCATGAGCAGTGTGCGCAGCATGTGCAGTGTGAGCAGTGTGCGCAGTGTGTGCAGTGTGAGCAGCATGTGCAGTGTGTACAGTGTGAGCAGTGTGTGCAGTGCAAGCAGCGAGCAGTGTGTGCAGCGCGTGCAGTGCGAGCAGTGTGAGCAGCATCTGCAGTGTGACCAGTGTGTGCAGTGTGTGCAGTGTGTGCAGTGCAAGCAGCGTGAGCAGCATCTGCAGTGTGAGCAGTGTGTGCAGTGTGAGCAGCATGAGCAGTGTGTGCAGCGTGTGCAGCATGAGCTGTGTGAGCAGTGCAAGCAGCGAGCAGTGTGTGCAGCGCGCGCGGTGTGTGCAGTGGGAGCAGCATGAGCAGCGCGTGCAGTGGGAGCGGTGTGTGCAGTGGGAGCAGCATGAGCAGTGTGTGCAGTGGGAGCGGTGTGTGCAGTGGGAGCAGCATGAGCAGTGTGTGCAGTGGGAGCGGTGTGTGCAGTGGGAGCAGCATGAGCAGTGTGTGCAGTCCACCCAGGCCACGTGCAGTGGGAGTGAGCCCAGCCCAGCCCAGCCGGGCCGTACCGAGCTGCACCGGGCCGTACCATACTGAGCCGTACCGGGCCGTACCGAGCCGTACCGAGCCGTACCATACCGGGCCGTACAGAGCCGTACCGAGCCGTACCAGGCCGTACCGAGCCATACCGAGCTGTACCGGGCCGTACCGGGCCGTACCATATTGAGCCGTACCGGGCCGTACCGAGCCGTACCGGGCCGTACCGGGCCGTACCGGGCCGTACCGAGCCATACCGAGCTGTACCGGGCCGTACCGGGCCGTACCGGGCCGTACCGAGCCGTACCGGGCCGTACCGGGCCATACCATATTGAGCCGTACCGGGCCGTACCGGGCCGTACCGAGCCATACCGAGCTGTACCGGGCCGTACCGGGCCGTACCGGGCCGTACCGAGCCGTACCGGGCCGTACCGGGCCGTACCGAGCCATACCGAGCTGTACCGGGCCGTACCGGGCCGTACCGGGCCGGGCGGAGCCGGGCGGAGCGGAGCGGGGCTCCGGGGCTGCCGCTGCCCGCGGCGGGGCCGGGGCTGGGGGCGGGGGAGGAGGAGGAGGACGGGGGGGGGGGGGGGGGGGGGGGGCAGCCCGTGCCCGCCCCGCCCGCCGCTGCTCTGCTGCTGCCGGTGCTGCCGGTGCTGCCGGTGCTGCCGGTGCCGCTGCCGGTGCCGCTGCCGGGGCCGGGGCCGCCGCGGAGCCGGTGGGTGCGGGCGGGGCCGGGGCGGGGGGTGCGGGGTGCCGGGGCGGGGGGTGCCGGGGTGCGGGGTGCCGGGGCGGGGCCGGGGCGGGGGGTGCGGGGTGCCGGGGCGGGGGGTGCCGGGGTGCGGGGTGTCGGGGTGCGGGGTGCCGGGGCGGGGGGTGCCGGGGTGCCGGGGTGCCGGGGCCGGGGGGGGCCGGGGCAGCGGGGCTGTGCGGGACCCGCGTGTGCACGGTGTGCGGGGGGGGGAGCAGGGCTGGGGGTGCGAGCGTGAGCGTGAGCGTGCATCCCGCAGCGAGCAGCCAGGGCTTCGGGCTGAGCCGGGCAGCGCACAGACAGACAGACAGACAGAGGCAGACAGACGCGGGCAGGCAGAGCCCCCGGCACACCCCCGCGCGGGCCGGCTCACGCGCACGTGCTCACACGCCACGGCACGCGCACCCGCACCCCCGCACCCCCGCAGGCGTTCGCGGCGCTGGGCCGGCGGGGGAGCAGGCGGCAGGAGCGAGGGTGCGCGTGGGGGCGTGCAAGGGGGCGTGCAAGGGGGTGTGCAAGGGGGTGTGCAAGGGGGCGTGCAAGGGGGTGTGCAGGGGGGTGCGCGGTCAGGGGGGTGCGTGGGGGGTGCACGGTTGCGGGGGTGCGTGCGGGTGTGCAAGGGGGTGTGCAAGGGGGTGTGCACAACCTGGGCTGTGCATGCGGGTGTGCATGGAGGGGGTGTGCAACAGGGTGTGCGTGGGGGTGTGCACAGCCTGGGCTGTGTGTGAGGGTGTGCATGGGGGTGTGCATGCGGGTGTGCATGGGGGGGGTGTGCAAGGGGGTGTGCATGGAGAGGGTGAGCAAGGGGGCGTGCAACGGGGCGTGCAACAGGCTGTGCATGGGGGTGTGCACAGCCCTGGGCTGTGCATGCAGGTGTGTGTGAGGGTGTGCAAGGAGGGGGTGTGCGAGGGGGTGTGCACAACCTGGGCTGTGCATGCGGGTGTGCGTGGGGGTGTGCAAAGCCTGGGCTGTGCGTGAGGGTGTGCATGGAGGGGGTGTGCAAGGGGCTGTGC
>NW_028121026.1:0-22207 GCF_965183815.1 Platalea leucorodia
AGTTCATGGCCCCGCCTTTCGCGTCCTGGCCTCCGCTTTTCGCGCCCTGGTCTCTGCGCAGGCGTGCGTGCAGTTCATGGCCCCGCCTTTCGCGTCCTGGTCTCTGCATGGGCATCCTGTGGTGGTTTCGTCAGGGGCTGGATGTCGAACCCAGAAGATGGCGGTAGAACGGCAATGTCGAGACAATTCTGGTTCCATAACAGTCCTCGACACCACCCCGCGGCTCGACATTGCAGTCTTCACAGTAGTAGGAGATGTGGGAAGGGGGAGAGAGGGAGAAAGAGGGAGAAAGAGAGAGAGAGGACAGAGCAGAGGTGGAGACAGAAGCAGAGAAAAAGGGGAGGTGTGGAGGAGAAAGGTGACATGGGACATGGTATGAGAGTGCTCAATTGCAAACAAACAAACAGGAACATTGTCCAATGTAAACACTCTTTTTCCTTAACCTTTCTAAGTTTAACAATGTTCAACTTTATAGAACAACCCTGAGAAATCCATTGCGCAAGGTAGTTCACCATTATAAGAAGTACAGAACAACCGGTGAGTACGACATGGGTAGGAATATGCAAATTTTTTTTTTTTTTTTTTTTTGGAGGTCTAAACAATGGTTATTGTGGTGGGTTCTACCCGGTGAACAGCACGGATTTGTTTTATGCCATCGGGTGAGGTGGTAGGTACGAACTGCATATTAGATACCACATGTCGTATTAGCTGAACAAAACAGGGTAAAAACATTAAAGTGGCAAACGCACATAACAAATATAACAGCAGCTGTTTCACCCAGGGCGCCCCCAGCAGCCAGGACCATAAATTACCATTCCAACCGTTCCAGGTCTGGACGGGGACGTGGGCTATTTTTCTAATGTCTTTGGTTAATTGGAGGACTACTTCGCCTACATCGTCTGTTTCTAAACAACAGTTAGAGACATTTAATTTCCCACATACCCCTCCTTCTTCAGCCAGTAAATAATCTAAAACCATACGGTGTTGAAGGATTGCCGTGCGCATTTGTTGAGACTGTTGAGTTAAAAGATCTATAGCATTGGCGGTTTTATTGGTAACAATTTCTAAAACCGCTTGTAATCGGATTATACGGTTCAAATTATAGATTGGTTCCCTTGCCCCTGATATCGGTTCATTGGGGTTCCAGGTGGCAGGCCCGTAATGTTGGATTATTCTTTCAGGAGGCCACTCATTTTCCCCCCATTTTTGTGTTCCACCTATGTTCACCTCAACAGCTCGCTTGCGGCAGGCAATCTTTCCATCTTCCAGCTTATCGTACAATCGTATCCCCAACGGAGAGCCACCCGTTTGTGGAAGAAGGAAGAATAAAGGACAGATAATTCCCACATAACAGACCCCTGACCAATGCGCTGGCAGTCGTTTATAGGCAGTATGTCCACAAATCCAATAATGGCCCCTTTTAGCTGTGGCCCCATTGGCGAATGGTCCCGCTGCATCCTCGGGGAACTGGAAAGACATTGTTTTATCATTGCCCATGGGGCTAAAAGAGACGGTTGGGTTATTATTCATCCAGCCGGCGCAATACCAGGCCCTGGAGTTGTTTTTCCATTTGCAGGTTTCCTTGTAGACATGGTCCCTAGATTGTTGGAGAATTAACATTTTGGTTTTATTTACCCAGTACCCTTTGAACCCTCGACTGCGTCCAGCATATTCAAGCCACACCCATACGGAGATACCCCTATTTGCATTTGCCAACTTGTTCATAAGAGTCCATTGGCACTTGCTTTCTCCCACACAGACCCCTCCCTTTTGAGTACGATTTAAACAATATTGCCCCACAGCAGGAAACTGAATTGGCCACATTCCACTATCACCCCAAGTGTCATTCGTGGTCTCACTATAATTACTCACAATCTGGGCCGGGGTGAGGGGTGTGGACGTCCACGGCCAACTGGACAGCCCCAGAGGTCCCCCACAAACCCAGCAATGACTTAAATTAAAAGCTCGGCTTATAGCTTTGGCTAATAATACAAATTCATTGTCCTTGAAGGGATCAAACGGGTCGGGGGAGGGTGAAGGAATTAGTCCTCCACTGCTTTATAGGTACGTTCCCAAACTAGTATAACCACGAATAACATGCGCATCTTGATCTTCGGGTGGTGTGTGTCCGGATCAGCTGCTCCCTCCTGAAAAACAAAAGTAGAAGCAAATGCGCTTCTCGGGCCAGGAGGAAGGAACAGTCCATTTAGTGTGAATTTTGCTATGCATTGGTAAATCTTGGCCCCTGCCCTTATGGGAATCGCTTCCAGCTCCTGTGCTAGAGCGTGGTGGGCTACGGTGGGGGAGTGCTTGTATCCCTGAGGGAGCCGTGTAAAGGTGTACTGTTGCTGCCCCAAGGTAAAGGCAAAGTGGTCCGGGTCCTGTGGCTGCAGGGGGACCATAAAGAACATGTCTTTAACATCAATAGTTGCCATAATAGGGTGTGATTGCTCTTGAATGGCAGCTACAAGCTCGGCAATGTTCGGTACAGCAGCTGTTAATGGGCCTGTGTTGGCATTCAGCCTCCAGTAATCTACTGTCAACCTCCACTTGCCGTTTGGTTTTCGGACCGGCCATACCGGGGAGTTAAAGGGGGAGTGGGTGGGAACTATAATCCCCTGCCCCTTTAAGTCCTCCAGCACTGGCGCGATTCCATCTCTTGCTCCTATCAGTAGCGGGTAGGGTTTCGCGTTTGTCCATTTGGAAGGGGGGAGGGCAGGCGCCGCTTGCAACAGGCGCACCCCCGTGCCGGGGGCTTCGGCCAACCGCCTGATCTGGGGGACGCCTGATCTGGGATCTTCATGGCCCCGCCTTTCGCGTCCTGGCCTCCGCTTTTCGCGCCCTGGTCTCTGCGCAGGCGTGCGTGCAGTTCATGGCCCCGCCTTTCGTGTCCTGGTCTCTGCATGGGCATCCTGTGGTGGTTTCGTCAGGGGCTGGATGTCGAACCCAGAAGATGGCGGTAGAACGGCAATGTCGAGACAATTCTGGTTCCACAACAGTCCTCGACAGGTATTTGCACCCCTCTGGCCCCTCGCCTTGGAAGGCTATTGCATGTGGTATTTCAGGATCATCTCTGAACCCTCTTGGTCTCCCCATAGGTTGTGGAGTATCCCGAGTACTTGGATCTTTGCCCATACATGTCTCAGACACCTGGAGAACTGCTCCTCTATGCCTGACTTGCTGCTCCACAAAGGTAAAGAGCAACTCCCCTCCTAACAAGGGCAAAATGTATCCCGGGGAAGAGAAGCTTTTTGGGAATTGTTGCTGGCAGCCAAGGT
This sequence comes from Platalea leucorodia, assembly GCF_965183815.1. Lineage (NCBI taxonomy): Eukaryota > Metazoa > Chordata > Aves > Pelecaniformes > Threskiornithidae > Platalea > Platalea leucorodia. The sequence goes on from NW_028121026.1 coordinate 3,279, forward strand.
TTTGGGGGAGAAGGTCTCCTTAGGGGCTGGGTTGGATTAGTTTGGGCTTGGTTACTCTTGGTTCTGTAGTTTTCTGCCTGTGTTTTTGCGGAGGAACCATGCAGTTCATCTCCAGACATCGACGCCTTTCTTTGCAGGCCAGCAATGGACTGTGGTACGAGATGGACGATGCGTCTGGATGGGTGTGGCATCAACGCAGTTCTCGGGCAGCAAGCCTATTTCCTGTTTTTAGGTCAGGGAAGAAGCAGTACCAAAATGTGTTCAGAATACGTTTCCTTCTCCTGTTTTTGCTCCTCTTCTCCTCATCCTCCGGAGTGTTTCTGTCATAGGAGACGACGACTACCTGCATCGTTCAGTGCTGTCAAACCTGAACTACGCCACGTCAGTCCTTCTCTTTCCTTGCCAGGCTTTAGGCTGCTGCCTTGGTGGAAATTGCTACTTGTCTGCTGTCTGAAGCTGAGCAGTGCAGGGAAGAGTACTTAAAGGGGGCCTGCAGGAAAGATGGGGAGGGACTCTTTATCAGGGAGTGTAGTGCTGGGACGAGAGGGAACGGTTTTAAACTGAAGGAGGGCAGATTTCTTCAGCTTTCTTCCCAGTTGCAAAACTGCTCCCTCTCAAAGATCCTAGATCCATCCCATTTGTCTGCCTTTGGCCCTTCTGGTTTTGGGGCACTTGGTGGAAATAGCCAGTGTGGGAAGTTCACGTTATGGGGTTTTGACACCAGTGTGCTTGCATGTGCCCATCTTGCAATCTCTTCTTTTTCAATATGCAGTTCAAGTCACTCGAACTGGACTGGAGGAGCTGACAGCGAGCGGGACTGAAATGGGCTGAACGTCCGGACCCAGAGACTGCTGCTCACTGGCACCAAGTGCAGTGCGAGGCCAGTAACTGGCGGTGTCGCCCAGGGCTCAGGACTGGGTCCGACCCTGTTTAACATCTTCCTTAACTAACGGTCTGGATGATGGGGCAGAGCGCAGCCTCAGCAAGTTGGCAGGGGACACCGGGCTGAGAAAATTGGCCGTTAGGCCCCGGGGTCATGCTGTCATCCTGAGGCAGCTGGGCAGGCTGCAGAGGTGGGCTGACAGGGACCCATGCAGTTCAGCAAGAGGAAGTGCAAAGGGTGCTGTGCGTGTGACCAGCAGCGGCCCAGGCTGCCCAGGGAGCTTGCGGAGTTTCCATCCTTGGAGATGCAAGCCAAAGATTCCCTTGCCTCTTCTAGACAGGTGGATCCCATCCCTCCCTAAGAGGTTATAGTCATCAAAGAATGTCCGGTTGTCCTAAAAGCCAAAACCCTCATTGTAGCACCAGCCACGAAGCCAGAAGTTAATTTGCATTATACACCTCTTTCTGGCTGCGCCCTTTCCTCTAACTGGTAAAATGGAAGACACGATAACTTGGGCACCAGTGCTTTTCACTTGCACCCGCAGGGCTTCATAGTCTTCCTTGATTCTGCCCAGGTGCTGACCTGAGGTGTCATCCGTGCCCACACCAAAGAGTAGCAGTGGAGAGTAGTCTGTGCTCTTGACAAGTTGGGGCACCCAAGGTGCCTCATTCTCTGTGGTGTGTGCCACAGGAGCATGGTTCTGAAACCCCTTGTCTATATCCATCCTGAGGCACTGCCTGTCCCACAGGCCTTCATGGAACCCCCAGGACCAGCTGATGGCGTTTGTGCTCCCTCGCGTTCATCTCGCCTCACGCACGCGAGAAGGAGGTTTCTCTTTCTCATGCATTCCTCCCAGGCACAGAAATGCTCCCTTGCTCTTCTCCCCGGACATTCTTTTCAAACAGGGCCATGCTGAGAAACAGGGAGAGCACGGCCAGGTGAGGGAGGCATGTGGAAAAGGCTACCCATGGAGGTAGCAAGAGCCCAGTGTGTTTGCAGGGAGGCTTCCTGGGGAGGAGTTCCCTGTGCTGCACTCTAGAGGTGGGTAAAAAGTTCAGAAGGACAGTTGCTTCCACAGAGGAAGGGGGGAGATGAGGTGCAGCAAATGTGTCTCGTTACACTGTGGTTTATTATTCAGACACCGCCATCCCACTTGGGAAATGTTCTTGGAAAGGGTAACGTTCCCCTGTTGCCTCGTTGCCTCCGTGTAAACCTCCGTCCCTGCTCACATCCAGGCGGGCTGCTCTGTCCCTCAGCCTGGTGCCCAGCTGCTCTGTGCTTGCACCGCTCCCAGCTGGAGGAGGACTGCATGCAGACGTTGCTCTGAAAAGGCAACTGGACTGTACTGGGAGCAGAGGGCTCCTGTTCAAGGTGCAGACTTCAAAACACCTCTCCTTTGCAGCGCAGCTCTGCAGAGTATGATGAAGAGGACAGGACGAGGATGCTGATTGGCATGGGCACGTGATGTAGAAGGTGATGTAGAAGTCTCGGCAGCCCTGACCCACACAGCACCTTCTGGACAGCAGAAGGATCCTGCCCTGCCAGGGCTCACTGCTTCCACCCACAGCTTCTCCCCATAGCGTTGTGAGGAGCTCCCCAGGCAGGCTGAGTGCTGACCCTGACAGGCGGCAGAGGCCAGGGCAGGAGCAGGGGCAGGAGCAGGAGCAGGAGCAGGTGTCTGCCAGTGCCTAGGGGGAGGGACCTGGAGACCTCACTGCCCGTGGGCCCCGCCATGGCCCAGGTCACCAGCCCTGGGCCCGAGTGCTGAGCCCCAGCGACAACCCCCCATCCAGGGTGAGAGCGGCTCCTGCTGCTGCCCCGAGGGTGGCCAGCCCCCAGTCAGCCCTGGGCCAGAGCGCAGGTATCTGAGCTGGGATGAGGTGGAAGAGCCTGGAAAACAGTTCATCGAGAGGAGGCGATGGAAGAAGGTACAGTCTGTGGCACCTGGGATTAAGTGACACCCTCAGTTTCGTAGCTGGATCAGTGCTGCCCTTGCACATGGACTAAGCCCCAGTTGAGAGCAGAAATTGTTGTTACTAATCCTGGGTGCCAGAGCGCTGTATATCATGATGCCAAAGAGCAATCGGAGGAGAGCAGCAGGCATCAATATCTTTTGCTTCCTGGTGCTGAGAGAGATTTTCAGAGTGGGGGAAAGGGTGTAACTGTGAGATGCCAGGAACCGTAGAGATGTGAAGAGAGCGCTACACGGAGCTGGAGAAGCAGGGGTCTCCCAGGGAGGTCGTGGGGCCATGCCGGGGCGTGGGAACGCAGGGCTCTGGGCCGAGCCGGAGGGTGCAGGAAGGCCCTGAGGGGACACAAGGGCAGATGGGGGCCTGGGGGCACCGTGAGAGGAGCCAGGGGCCAATGGCGAGCTGGCTCCCTAGCCCTCGCAGTGGACGCCGTGCCCCTCCCAGCCCAGGCGGCGGGTCACAGTGGGGCCCTTTGTGACCCCGCTCTGTGACACCCCACGGCACCCTATATAGCCGGCGCGGCCGCAGCCCTGCAGTGCTGGAGAAGACAGCGACAGGACAGGGCAGGAGCGTGGAGCTGGCGAGGAGACCCCGAGCGTGGCCCACATCTCTCCCTGCGCCCCAGCAGCCCCGTGGCGCTGAGGCTCGCTTAACCTGCCCCCTTCCCCCCCACACTTTCCTCCCTTTTGCAGGATGGCGGAGAGACCCCCCAGCTGCCCCAGGGTGGCCTGGGAGGTGGTGGGGACTCCCCAGGAGAGCAGCTCTCGGCCAGAGCCCTACGAGGCGTCCATGGTGCAGCCGCTGCAGAGCGGTGAGTGAGGGGCCCTGGGACTGGCAGGGTCAGGGCCAGCGAGTGCGGCCGGCTGGACGCCGGCATCCTGTTTCCTCGGCACACCGGCAGCAGGGGTCCTGTGGGCAGGGGGCACGGTGGTGCCTGAATGGCACGGCTGCTTGGGGCTGAGAGCTGGCTCCAGCACAGCCTCCCTCCTCAGCCGTGCCGAGCTTAAAGCTCTTCTTGCCATTTGGCAAGCTTGTTGGCAAAGATGCTGTGTCCTACCGACTCGTTTGTGTTTCCCCTCCATGCAGGCGAGACACTGCCAGAGGATAAGGCAGAGCATCCGGAGCTCCAACCAGAGTGGGATTCTGAGAGCGCCCGGCTGCTTTCTTCACTCAACAGCAGTGACCTGAGCACGGTAATAAGCTCCCCCCTTGCTAGGACTCTTGTCCGTAGCATTGGCAGGAGGCTTGTGTGAGCAAAGGGACCCAGAATCAGTGGGCTTGGCATGGCCTCACTGTCCCTGCTGAGAGGGTTCCTGGTGTCCCCGAGCAGGGACTGTCCGAGGATGGCACTCCAGTGTCCCAGCAGCAGCTCCAGCCCTCCTGGCCACCAGCGGGCCCTGGCTCTCTGCAGGGCCAAGACACAGTGCCCATGACCCCAAGCCGCCTCCCTCACCCTCTGCTCTCTCCTCTGCCCTGCAGAGACTGCAAGCCCTGCTTCCAGCTTTCCTGCGGGCCCTGCTGACAGCATTGCCAGGCATCTCTTGCCAGAGCTGTTGGTGCTGCTCGGGCAAGCAGCACCATCAGGGTACTTGGCGTGACATGGCTTCCCTCCCTTCCTTCCTCCCATAGCTGTTTGGAGAACACCTCAAGCCTGCTGAGATGACAGACGTTCTCCTTGTGGCCATTGAGGCCTTGACAGCAGACGACATAGCTGACAGGGAGATGGGCAGCACTGTCCTGGCCATGGCCGGGAGAGACCCTGCCTCCTGGCTGAGGGATGTAAGTGCCCTGGGGCTGGATTGCCCTGCCCCTGAACCCTGTCAGGCCTTGTTCTTCCCTCCCTGCCTAACTCAGCTCTCTCGGGCACCCGAAGCCATTTCAAGGCAGCAGAGAGGGACAGGAAGGGCAGCAGTTTCAGTGGCAGCTTGGGAAATGGCTGCAGTCCAGTGGCTGCACACCATCCTCACCTCTGTCCCCTCCAGGTGCCACAGATCATGAGGTACATCCACAAAAACGTGGAGTGCATCCGCACGGAGCCAGCACGGCACAGCCTGGACTCACTCCTCCTCCTGCTGAGCGAGTGGTGCCCCAGGGAAGCGGTCAGGAGCCTGCTGAAGATCTCTCCAGCATGTGACAGGTAGTGGCCCCGACAGCCTTGAGAGCTTGTTCCCTGTGGGGAGAGGGGCCCAGAGACTCTCTGGCTGCCAGACCCACAGCAAACTGCAGGACATCCTCGAGGAGCAGGGCCTTCCATCCCACGGCGCTTCCCAGCCCCAGGGGGTCAGCCAGGCCCGCAGCAGCCAAAGCTGGCCAAGCCAGAGCCCCGCCACCACACTCCTCCCTGCCCCATGGGGAGCACCACCTCAGCCCCCTCCTGCCTGCGTGGGCAGGGCCCCCGGGCACCCCAAGCGAGGGGGTGGGCAGGGCCAGGGCTGCAGCACAGCCTGGCTCCGGAGAGGTTGGCGCGGGCAGGGTGCGGTGGCCGAGGCAGCCCTGCTGACCGAGCGCTCTGGGTCTGCAGCGCTGCCCTGGCCATGTGGGAGGTGATGATCTCCGTGCCTCGGGCTTTGCGCAGTGTCTTGACGGAGCTGCTCAGCGTGCTCCAGGACCAGCGGCTGCGCAAGGTGTTCAGCTCTGCCACGGAGGACGCCTGCATCTGTCCCTTGGCTGTGAGTGACCATGCTCAACTGCAGAGCTCTGCCTGCCTCCCCAGGGAAACAGGCACGGCCCCCTCCCCTTCTGGCTGCCTCCCAATGGCCACCTCCTCCAGGACATAGGGACGCAGCCCCTTAGAGTCAGCAGGGACCTGCCCAGCACCAGCCAGACCCCATGCCAGACACTTGGGGCTGCCCCGTGCTGGTTTGGCCCCGGTGAAAAAAAACCACAAAGCCTGCCCCTGCCCGGGCAGCGCTCTGCTTGCCCCCTGCCCGCATGCCCCTGCCCTGCTCTGCAGCCTGGAAAGCTGGGGCAGGGGCAGAGAAAGGGGCAGAAGGCAGAGTCAGGCCAGTTGCTGGGCCTGGGGCAGAGGCACGGCCTGCAGAGGCTGAGGGGGCTTCAAGCCTGGGCAGAGGAGACACTCGCCACCGCCCCCGTGTCGTGCCTCCTTTGTGGCAGCGCGGTGGAGGGAGCCCTGCGGGCTCTGCTGCTCTCTCACTGCTGTCTTCGTTTTAGCTGCTGGTCTGCGGTGACATTGAAACAGAGGAGTTTGCCGCCCTCTACAAAGCCCAGAGGTACCTGAGGCATCCAAGCCTGCTGATGCTCTCGCTGGTGCTCAGCGGCCTCCTCACGCTTTCAAAGACAGCGGAGACGGTGAGCAGGGCGCAGTCAAGCGGAGCCATGTTGGCAGCTGAGGCCTGGGGCAGTGGGTAACGCGGTGGCTTGGCCTTGGCTGGGAGTCAGACTGTGGGCTGGCGGCTCCAATCTCCCTCCCTGCTAGGGAGGGGGCTGGTGGGTGCCTGGGGAGCCCTCCAGGCGCAGAGGGTTACCAATCCAGCTGCCCCTTCAGGCCTGTCGCAAAAGGAGGTGGCCGAGCAGGGGACCCTGCTCTCCTGCACTCCCTTCCCTTCCTCCTGCTCTCCCCGCATCCCCATCAGTGGCCACTGCCTGCCAGGAGGCTGCTGCAGGGACTGCTGTGCCAGGTCCTGGGAGGCTGGTGCTCAGCGACCGGTGCACTTTTGCCAGGGTGGTCTTTCAGCGCCTCACAATAGGGAAACCGTGCCTTTCATGCAGGCAAGAAAAATCCTGGTCCTGCTGCCAGACATCGTGGAGACCCTGCAGGACGCCAACGCCGAGGTCAAGACGAAGGCCCTGCTATTCCTGAGGAACATGATGGGTCACCTGAAGAGGGAGGAGGCCAGCCTCATTGCTCTGCAGCTGGCGGAGAAGCTCCTGCCCCTCTTTGATGAGGTAAGGCTGCCGTGGGAGCCGGAGCCCCACTGATGGGCACTCTGCAAGGACAGCTGCCCTTCAGCCCAGCCCTGCGGGCAGCACTCAGGCAGGGCTGCTCCCCTCCTTGCTCCTCTTGCGTGGCCTTGCAGGGCTCTGGGGCCATTCAGCCGGGGCTGCAGGTCTGGCCCACGGCTCCTGTGTTCAGGAGCCGACCCCAGAGCATCTCCCCTCACATCAGCCACGCCAACGCCCTTGGCTCCCTGTGGGCAGGGGGCGGCTCTTGCTCAAGTCCCCCTGTCCTCCTCCCTACCAGGAGGCCAGCCAGGTGCAGGAGCTCTCCATCAGCCTCTTCAAAGACACGATGAAGACTGTGGTGGGGAGTGACAAGGAACGGATGAAGAAGAACGTGCAGAGGGTCCTGCTCCCGCTCTTCCTCCATATGAACGACCAAATCAGCAGCGTGGCCAAGGTGCAGTGACCAGCGACCAGTGTCGCGGGGAAGGGCGTGCTGACACCATGGGGGTGGCCTGGGCATAAGGGGCAAGGGCTGCTGGACGTCAGGCTCTGGGAATGAGTGTCACCTCAGGGTCCCACTGCTCCCCTCCTTCCCTGCGCTGGTCCCACCACTGCCTTCCTCCTTCCCCGCTGCTGCCTGCTGCAGAGGTGGGTGGGGAGCTGGGTCCCCTCCCAGCCCCGCTCTCCCCATTCAGCCCTCCTCCAGCACAGCGCGGAGGAAGGCTCCCTGCAGAGCCAGCACAAACTTGGCCCAGACAGTTCCCAGACCTGTCCTACTTGGTCCAGCTGGGCGCAGCAGCATCCCATGGCCACTGAACAGGCTTCCCAGCTCTCCCTGCAGGTGTGGGAGGCCAGGGCTTTGAGCCCCAATCCCTGTCCCCCAGGGCTTTTCCCAAGAGACCCCCAGATGTTTGGGCCAGGGCATGTCCCAGCTCCCAGAGAGCAGGATGGTTTCAGGAATGAAGCCCTGCTCCCCCAGGTCCCCCTGCACTGGGCCAGTGCGCTTGGTCTGTGCGGAGGGGTGCAGCACTTGCAAGGGGTGCAGAGCCAGCTTGTTGCCCAGCCTGGGCCAGGGAGAGCGGTGGGAAGGGAGATGCATCCCGGGATCAAAGCTCTGCCCACCCGGAGCCTGGGCGTGAAGGGGCTGGGGAGCCAAGCGTCCTGCTGGGGGATGCCCATGGGAGACGCTGCTGGCTCTGTCCTGCCCGGCGTCTCTGGGACTGCGGCCCTCGGTGCCTACAGCCGTAGGCCTACACCTCCTTTCCCTTCAGTCTGCCCCATCCCTGAGAGCAGCTCCGCCGTTCTCGAGCTTCTCTGTTCTGCTGGCCGGCAGCGTGAGACACCTGAGGTGGCGGCTGCCCCGTGTCCCTGCCCTGGGCACTGAACCCAGTTCAGACTCTGTCCCCCGCTGCCTCTTCCCATAAGGGGCTGGGAAGGGCTCGGAGCCTGGCCAAGAGGAGGAGGATGCCAGGTCTCCTGCCCTGGGCTGCGCTGCCATCTCCCAACCTCTGCTTCTCTGCAGGCCTCTAGGGACACCCTCCTCGCCTGTGCAGAGTTCCTGGGCTGGAGGAAGCTCAGCGACCTGGCCGAGACCTACCAGACCCACCTGATTGCAGAGTGCTTGGTGAGGACAACCGCCAAGCCCCAGGGCCGGGCTGGACGAGGGCTGCCCCACGTGCCATGGGGAGGGCTGTGCAGCTGTGCCTCGCCTGCCCTGCTCCAGCCCAGAGCCCACAGCCTGGAGCTGCAGCCTCCTTCCCTGCCCTCAAGCACGGAGCCCCCAAGGGCTCTTCTGCAGGCCCCTCTCCCCTCCCTGCCCCCAGGCTGCTAAGCAAGACCTGGCAGCGGCACAGAGGGGTCTCAGCACCCCCAGGCCCCCTGTGCCTGCGGCTCTCTCGCAACCTCAGCCCCACAGGGCTCCTGGCTGGGAGATGGGGAATCGCCGGGAGGGAAGGGGGGTGCTGGTAGGAGGCACTGGTGCGGATGTCTGGGGAGGGTCTGTACCAGCCCCGTGCCCTTGTGCTCTCCCCAGCTACGGCAGGACAGGCGCAGGGGGAAAGAATACCTGCGTCAGAGCCTGCCGTACCTGAAGGACCCTCGGGCCGCCTTGCGAGAGGCAGCCGTCAGGTTCATCGGTGAGCCACAGCCCCCGGGGACCCTCTTCTGGCAGCCTGGCCCCAGTCCCTGCCGCTGCACTGGCAACAAGGGGCAGCCCAGTGGCTGCCAGAGCCCCAGCTGCCTCGTGCAGGGCCCACCGCGCGGGTGGGCTCGCTGGGCGCCTTGCTCAGTGCCAGCGCCCTCACGTGCTGTCCAGCCCTGGGGTCAGCCCTGCTGAGGGGGAGGAGGGTGTGCAGCCAGGGTGGAAGGGCCAGGGGCTGTGCTGCTGGGAGCGTGCTGGGGAGCAGAGGTGTGACAGGAGCTCTGTGCCTAGGGCTTGCTGCGCGGCACCAGAGGAACCTGAGCAGGGAGGAGCTGTGGGCTATCTGCGACGGTGAGCAGGGGCAGTGCTGTGCTGGCCGGGGCTGGTGGGGCAGGGGCCAGAGCCTGGGCAGGGTGCTGCCATGCCTGGCCCTGCCCCAGGAAAAGGCTTCAGGGGCCGAGGAAGATGTCAGGGGCACACGGGGCATTCCTGAGCAGCAGCTTCCAGCGGGTCTGTTTGTGTCACCTGCTCCTCCTGGCCAGGGAAACAGAGAGGGTGGGGCTGGCATGGTCTGGAGGGGACTCCTGGGGGTCTCTGCAGGCCGTGGCGGCTCATGTCTGCTCTGCTTCCTTCTTGTGCAGCCCTCCTGCCCTTGGGGAAAGACCCCGATCCCTCCGTCGGCCTCCTGGCAGCTGACACCATCTTTGTCTTGACAAGAGACATGCCAACATCAAGATGGAGCCTGCGGTGGCTGTGCTGCTGGCCCTGCTGAGCCTTGGAGAGATTAAATTCTCCTCTGGACGTGGCCCAATTTGCATCAATTTGTTTTTAATAAAGCTGGAACAAAAAGCCCAGTCCCATGGTGTGCTGCCCGTGGAGACCACCCTGAGTGTGCTGAGCAGACAGGGTCATTCCTGGCCTCTACCCCTGCCTGCAGGACAGCACGCCCGGACCCAGGCTGTCCTTGCCACAAAGCCCCAGCTGCCCCGCTAGACCGCCACACCTGGAGGGGAGGAGGAGAGAAGCTGTAGCCCAACCTGCCCTTCCTGAGACATCTCGGGGCATGAAAAAGCACCTCAACCCACGAGTTTTCTCACTTTCACCCTTCCCATTCTCTGCCCCCATCCTGCTGGGGGGAGTGAGTGAGTGGCTGCGTGGAGCTCAGTTACCGGCTGGAGTTAAACCATGACGCTCCTTTCTCCAGCCCCTCTTCCGTACCATTAACATCAGGCTCAGCTCCCACACTGTCCAACACATCCTCATGAACCACCACTCCCCTTCCCATCCTTTGACGTAACACACAGCTAGCCTTCCCTCAGTCTATGCACCACCCCTGGAAAATGCCCCTCAAATGTCCACCACATGCCCCCAAAGCGCCCGTTGGATTCCCTGGGTCCGCGACTCTGGGCTCCATCTGTGACGGTGGTCACTCAGGACAGGGGCGGTGCTGCGCTGCCTGGGGTTCTTGGGCACCCAAGCCAGCGCAGGGCGGAACCACGAGGCTCCCCTTGTTCTCAGGGTTCAAAGCGTCCTTTTTAGCACCTAGCCCATCCTTTCCGTGCCCAAAGCCTCCTTTTTCGGGCTGAAATCCTCGTCTTTAGGGTCCAAACGTGTCTTTTAGGACCCACGGCCTTTCCTCAGGGCCCCAGTTTCACCCTGAGGGCCTCAGCCCCAGGGGCGGAGCGAGTCGCCTGGCAACGCCTGCCCAGAGGGGGGGTGGGGGGGGCGGTGACCCGGGACAGCCAATGGCCTTTGAGGAGCCGGGGGCAAGGCACGTGATTGCTCTGTGACCAGACAGCCAATCAGAGGGAAGCTCCCCGCAGGGAAGGGCGGGCACTGGGGTGGGCAAGGGGGTGGGACCCCACCGGCAGCATCACCGCAGGGGAGGGTGGGCCTGCAGCCAGGGCAGAGTGACAGCCCAGCTAGCCAATCGGAGATCAGATCTCAGTGCAGGGCGGGCACTGCAGCACGGCGGCCGGACCAGCTGGGGGCCAATCCCAGGCAGCATCACCCCAGGGCAGCAGACTGACAGCCCTGCCGACCTATGCCAGCAAAGCCTGTGGTGGTAAGAAGGCGGGCTCTGCCTGTGGGCAGGCCGAGCTTCAACATGGCGCCTGTGGGGCCTGCCCCGAGGCGGAGCAGCCCCCGGCCCAGGTGCGGGGCCCCTCTTCCCCCCTCCCACCTCTCTCCCCTCTCTAGCCTCGCCCCCCCGCCCCCCCGCAGCCGCCCCCATTTCTGGAACCCCCCCGGCTCCATGGGAGCCAGCGGCTCACAGAGAGTCAGTGTCCCGGGGCCATGCGGGGGGGTCCCAGGGCTGATGCTCTCCCCGCCTCTCTCTCCGCAGCTGCTGCACATCATCTCCTTCCTGACGCTGCGGGTTCCCCTCCTTTGCAGGGTCACAAGTCCCATTTGTAGCACCTCGCCCATCCTCTTTAGTGCCCAAAGCCTCCTTTTTAGGGCCCAAAGCCTCCTTTCTAGGGTCCCAACCTCTCTTTTATTACCCACAGGCTATTTTTCGGGCCTGCGCTTTCATCCTGAGGGTCTAAACCCTCGCTTTTCAGGCAGAAAGCCTCTTTTTAGGCTCCAGAGCTCCGCTTCTAGTGTACAAAGCCTCGTTTTTACTTTCCAAAGTCTTAGCTTTGGCTTCCAAAGGCTCGGTTTAGGCTCCATAGCCTCATTTTTATGGTCCAAAGTGTTAGGGATTTATGCACGCCAGGCACCGTAACAGGCTCCGACCCTGGGATCCCACTGAAAATGCAAGGTCCGAGGGAAGATTTGCAATCACTCTCTTATTAGTTCTCAGGTTACAGCTCGAGCTGGGCGCCTCCGGAGAGGGACCCCTACCCCAGCTCACGCCTCGCAATTGTACCCTTACCAGCCATCCCCCGATCCCCCAGTTCAGTCCCGTAATTCTGGTCGGTGGTCTCTTGACTTCTTGAAGAAATCAAAGCCTCCTTGAGGAGGAGAAATTTCTGGAAGAAGTCAAGGGATTTGAAATCAAGAAATCAAGTAGCTCTTGCCCCCTGAGGCTTCAGCTCCTTCAGCTCCAAGTGCTAAGCTACTAATGCTAAACGAGACTATTCAGAGAGAAGCAGAGAGTTAATCCCATTTCTTCCTTCACAGTGCTTCCACTTCCAGACCAGCTGCAGCCTTCAGGTGGGAGTGATGGATTCAAGTCGAATTTTCTTCCCCCTTTACTGCTGAGAAAGGCTAGCAAGACATCAAAAGGTCCCTGCCACCTAGCAGGTAAGTTATCCTTTCTTTTGTGTGCTTTTAGCCAAGCGTCATTCCCTAGATTGAAGGGGTGCAAAGCCCTTTCTAGAGGCATTGGTTGTATTAGCCGTGCCCGGGCCTGACTGCATTTTAATAATTGATGAACCTGTAAAATCTAGCGGGTCAGGTTTTCATTTCCTGCTACTAACAATACATGAGCAGCTCCATCAGTTCAGGGGAGTTGTATCAGTCTTTCAAACAGTATTTCATCGGAAGACAGTTTTGTTGTTTGTTGGGGTCGTTGTTAAATATTCATTAAGGCTAAAGGCAGTGCGTGCAAGACACGGTTATTTATTTGGCTGCAGCCCAAGTTCCCGGTGCCAACCAATTCTTCAGCACCGAGTGGGCGAGTGCAGCGGTCCCCAAATGCCCTGGCTGGTGATGCCTTTTTTCTGTGGGAATCGGGTATTGCTCAGGTAAAACAGGAAGGTTTCCCATACCTGCTCTCCGGATGCCCTGGGAGTCTTTGCTCGCTTGTACCTTTTCCAAGAGTCCATTTCTTCAGCAGCAACAGTCAGACATATCTTTTCAGCAGCGGGCAACACCAGGTTGGACCATTGGGCTGCTTGTAAGCCTGGTGGTTTATACGTGGGTCGTGCTCTGGCTTCAGCGTCAATAGCTGTTAGAGCATTTCTCTCCGCTTCTGTCCTGCCACTGCTAGGGGCTGGCTGATGGATTGCAGCCCGATGGGACGTTGGCACCTTGGGAGAAGAGGGTACAGAACCGGGAGTGGGGGCTGTTGTTGTAACTTCAAGGTTTCCGTAAGGTTTTTGGTCGCTGTGGGTATTTTGCGAAGCTGAGAAGCTTGCTTCCCTTTCTCCCTCCCTCTGTCCCTCGTCAGGTCGCCAGCGAGGCTTCTGCATGATGTGCAGAAAGGAAACGCACGTCAGCAAGGTCCTGCGTTTCTCTGCCAGTGCCCTCGAGCTTTGGGCTGTTGTCAGCGTCCTCACACGTAAGTCATTTCAGGTGCTTTGACATGGAAGTCCCTTCAGGCGGCTTTGTCTTTAGATAGTTTTTGATTTCCAAAGACCCCTTTGTGTTAACAGCTTTGAGAGTTTCACTTTCAGGAGGAGGGCTCTTGGGAAGGTACGTTTTCTTCCCTTCTTAGAGGAGACAAAGCAAAACTCTTTGAGCACATAACTCTCCGCCCTCCCCCTGAGCTCCAGTTACCATTTATTTCCAGCTTGGACATCTCTTCTGAAGAAACTACCATTGTCCATCAGCTGTTTGGGAGTTTTCTGCGCTCCAGAGGTACTTTTCCGCAACTGTTGCTGTCCTTGGAACTGGCTGTGCCCTTCTGTCTGCCGGTGATAAACAGGCGATCGCGTGACGGGTGTAGCAGGTATGACGCACGTAAACCGGCACCGTCAGTCGACTTCCCCTATCGCTGGGTATTTCGATTTGCCTTCCAGGCATGTGCTTGAGCTGCAGGGCGGTTTCCGATTCCCACGAGGCCTTCCTGGCTCTTCCTTTGGATGTAAAAGTAAGAGGGTTTGTAATTGTGCTTCAAGATGTGCCAAGGCCCCTCTAGCTTTCCGGAATCAGCGCAGTTGGCTTGCAAACATACACTGCGAACACAAGAGAGCTTGGTGGTGGCTGGGAAGGGGAATGGGCGGTGTCCTTCTGGGGAGGCCGTGGCAGTGGTCTCCCCGGAGGTGCTGGCTTTAAGCTGGAAGAGCACACATTGCCCTCTCTGCAGCCTTGACGTACTCTCGTCCTTCTTCCCTTTGCCCTCCCTCAACACCCGTCTGGCTCCTCGGCTGATGGGTTCTATTGTCTTCATTGTGGGTGACCCCGCACACCATCGGTAGCTGAACTGTGCAGTGCCCCAGAGAGGTAGCTCTTGAGATCCCAGGAGTCCCCGGGAATTGAGGGAACTGTTGGGCATAATACGCTCTCTCTGCCTCCTTCTGGGCACTGCTTGCGGGTTCACGGTGGGTCTCCTCAGCCTCAGCTACCTGGGTCTTCCTGCCAACACAGCAAGTGTTTGGGCGAGGGCGTTTCCTTTCTCTCTCCTCCAGGCAGCCTCATCTGTCACCGCAGCTCTGGGGGGCTTTGTGAAACCTGAGCGCTGGATGGCAAAAACGGCTTTAACTGTAGCCAGCAAGATGATTACTAACCACATATTAATGCACTAGATCCTGCATTAGGGGGCTGCAGGTCTTTGAGCAGAAGTCGTCTTTTACCGTAGGATAGATGCACAATAGTGAGATGCAGCTGGGCTTTTCTAACACGGCTTTATAGGACCGAATATGCTTGCAATGGCGTAAGGCTGTGTGAGACGTGAGAGCTTGTCAGGCCTTCTTGGGCGAGATAGGGTGCGTTTCAGCACTTGGCTCTGTGCTTGGTTTCAAGGTGTGACAAGACGGTTGCCGCCTCCAGGAGCTCTACAATCCATCGCCCACCCAAGGTTCTGACGGCGTGTCTGAAAAGGTTTGAAGATTTCACCGGCGGGACGATCAGCGAGGTGTGTGCGCAATTGGAGTGCAGCTTTCTCTTCCTGGAGCAGGAGCTTTCCCAAAGCAGTGTGCTTTTTCACAGGCTGTCCAATTTGGGGGGCTGTGTTCCCTTCCAAGGAGAGGAGGGTTCCCGCGGGAAGACAAGCATGTGCTGTGCTCCAAGAGAGCTGCTTTGGCCAAGAACAGTTTCCTGCCACCCAAACCATTGCGTGTTGCTTTAGGGAAAACCAAGTGTTCATGAGCCCCAAAGAGGTATTGTCCCGATCTAATGTCGGGAGAGGTTTCGATACGCTCCCAAGGACGAGATTAAGACGCAAACGCGGTCAAATGCCGTACAACCTTTTGACTTTACTTTGGCGAACGAAGGGGTGAGGACCGGGTAGGGAGATGGGGGGAAGAAAAGAAAAAAGAGAGAGAGAGAAAAAGAGAAAAATAGAAAGAGCGTGCTCAGGCGGGTGAGAAAAGAGCCAGGTAGGGGGACTAGCTACCGCCACTCCGAGTCTGGCGTTGTCCCGTCGATCAAAGGTCCAGTCTCTGTGTCCGCAGGAGCAGCTTCCAAGGAGGTGCACGGTGTAGGACGAGAAGAGAAAGAGAGGACCTCAAAAGGCGCACGCGTTCCTTTTATAGGGCCGTGCCCATGCGCAGAACAGGTCTGCGTACATGCAGTTTGCGCTTCTGCTTTTCGCGCCCTGGTCTCTGCGCAGGCGTGCGTGCAGTTCATGGCCCCGCCTTTCGCGTCCTGGCCTCCGCTTTTCGCGCCCTGGTCTCTGCGCAGGCGTGCGTGCAGTTCATGGCCCCGCCTTTCGCGTCCTGGTCTCTGCATGGGCATCCTGTGGTGGTTTCGTCAGGGGCTGGATGTCGAACCCAGAAGATGGCGGTAGAACGGCAATGTCGAGACAATTCTGGTTCCATAACAGTCCTCGACAGGTATTTGTACCCCTCTGGCCCCTCGCCTTGGAAGGCTATTGCATGTGGTATTTCAGGATCATCTCTGAACCCTCTTGGTCTCCCCATAGGTTGTGGAGTATCCCGAGTACTTGGATCTTTGCCCATACATGTCTCAGACACCTGGAGAACTGCTCCTCTATGCCTGACTTGCTGCTCCACAAAGGTAAAGAGCAACTCCCCTCCTAACAAGGGCAAAATGTATCCCGGGGAAGAGAAGCTTTTTGGGAATTGTTGCTGGCAGCCAAGGTTTTGGGGGAGAAGGTCTCCTTAGGGGCTGGGTTGGATTAGTTTGGGCTTGGTTACTCTTGGTTCTGTAGTTTTCTGCCTGTGTTTTTGCGGAGGAACCATGCAGTTCATCTCCAGACATCGACGCCTTTCTTTGCAGGCCAGCAATGGACTGTGGTACGAGATGGACGATGCGTCTGGATGGGTGTGGCATCAACGCAGTTCTCGGGCAGCAAGCCTATTTCCTGTTTTTAGGTCAGGGAAGAAGCAGTACCAAAATGTGTTCAGAATACGTTTCCTTCTCCTGTTTTTGCTCCTCTTCTCCTCATCCTCCGGAGTGTTTCTGTCATAGGAGACGACGACTACCTGCATCGTTCAGTGCTGTCAAACCTGAACTACGCCACGTCAGTCCTTCTCTTTCCTTGCCAGGCTTTAGGCTGCTGCCTTGGTGGAAACTGCTACTTGTCTGCTGTCTGAAGCTGAGCAGTGCAGGGAAGAGTACTTAAAGGGGGCCCGCAGGAAAGATGGGGAGGGACTCTTTATCAGGGAGTGTAGTGCTGGGACGAGAGGGAACGGTTTTAAACTGAAGGAGGGCAGATTTCTTCAGCTTTCTTCCCAGTTGCAAAACTGCTCCCTCTCAAAGATCCTAGATCCATCCCATTTGTCTGCCTTTGGCCCTTCTGGTTTTGGGGCACTTGGTGGAAATAGCCAGTGTGGGAAGTTCACGTTATGGGGTTTTGACACCAGTGTGCTTGCATGTGCCCATCTTGCAATCTCTTCTTTTTCAATATGCAGTTCAAGTCACTCGAACTGGACTGGAGGAGCTGACAGCGAGCGGGACTGAAATGGGCTGAACGTCCGGACCCAGAGACTGCTTCTCACTGGCACCAAGTGCAGTGCGAGGCCAGTAACTGGCGGTGTCGCCCAGGGCTCAGGACTGGGTCCGACCCTGTTTAACATCTTCCTTAACTAACGGTCTGGATGATGGGGCAGAGCGCAGCCTCAGCAAGTTGGCAGGGGACACCGGGCTGAGAAAATTGGCCGTTAGGCCCCGGGGTCATGCTGTCATCCTGAGGCAGCTGGGCAGGCTGCAGAGGTGGGCTGACAGGGACCCATGCAGTTCAGCAAGAGGAAGTGCAAAGGGTGCTGTGCGTGTGACCAGCAGCGGCCCAGGCTGCCCAGGGAGCTTGCGGAGTTTCCATCCTTGGAGATGCAAGCCAAAGATTCCCTTGCCTCTTCTAGACAGGTGGATCCCATCCCTCCCTAAGAGGTTATAGTCATCAAAGAATGTCTGGTTGTCCTAAAAGCCAAAACCCTCATTGTAGCACCAGCCACGAAGCCAGAAGTTAATTTGCATTATACACCTCTTTCTGGCTGCGCCCTTTCCTCTAACTGGTAAAATGGAAGACACGATAACTTGGGCACCAGTGCTTTTCACTTGCACCCGCAGGGCTTCATAGTCTTCCTTGATTCTGCCCAGGTGCTGACCTGAGGTGTCATCCGTGCCCACACCAAAGAGTAGCAGTGGAGAGTAGTCTGTGCTCTTGACAAGTTGGGGCACCCAAGGTGCCTCATTCTCTGTGGTGTGTGCCACAGGAGCATGGTTCTGAAACCCCTTGTCTATATCCATCCCGAGGCACTGCCTGTCCCACAGGCCTTCATGGAACCCCCAGGACCAGCTGATGGCGTTTGTGCTCCCTCGCGTTCATCTCGCCTCACGCACGCGAGAAGGAGGTTTCTCTTTCTCATGCATTCCTCCCAGGCACAGAAATGCTCCCTTGCTCTTCTCCCCGGACATTCTTTTCAAACAGGGCCATGCTGAGAAACAGGGAGAGCACGGCCAGGTGAGGGAGGCATGTGGAAAAGGCTACCCATGGAGGTAGCAAGAGCCCAGTGTGTTTGCAGGGAGGCTTCCTGGGGAGGAGTTCCCTGTGCTGCACTCCAGAGGTGGGTAAAAAGTTCTGAAGGACAGTTGCTTCCACAGAGGAAGGGGGGAGATGAGGTGCAGCAAATGTGTCTTGTTACACTGTGGTTTATTATTCAGACACCGCCATCCCACTTGGGAAATGTTCTTGGAAAGGGTAACGTTCCCCTGTTGCCTTGTTGCCTCCGTGTAAACCTCCATCACTGCTCACATCCAGGCGGGCTGCTCTGTCCCTCAGCCTGGTGCCCAGCTGCTCTGTGCTTGCACCGCTCCCAGCTGGAGGAGGACTGCATGCAGACGTTGCTCTGAAAAGGCAACTGGACTGTACTGGGAGCAGAGGGCTCCTGTTCAAGGTGTAGACTTCAAAACACCTCTCCTTTGCAGCGCAGCTCTGCAGAGTATGATGAAGAGGACAGGACGAGGATACTGATTGGCATGGGCACGTGATGTAGAAGGTGATGTAGAAGTCTCGGCAGCCCTGACCCACACAGCACCTTCTGGACAGCAGAAGGATCCTGCCCTGCCAGGGCTCACTGCTTCCACCCACAGCTTCTCCCCATAGCGTTGTGAGGAGCTCCCCAGGCAGGCTGAGTGCTGACCCTGACAGGCGGCAGAGGCCAGGGCAGGAGCAGGGGCAGGAGCAGGAGCAGGAGCAGGTGTCTGCCAGTGCCTAGGGGGAGGGACCTGGAGACCTCACTGCCCGTGGGCCCCGCCATGGCCCAGGTCACCAGCCCTGGGCCCGAGTGCTGAGCCCCAGGGACAACCCCCTATCCAGGGTGAGAGCGGCTCCTGCTGCTGCCCCGAGGGTGGCCAGCCCCCAGTCAGCCCTGGGCCAGAGCGCAGGTATCTGAGCTGGGATGAGGTGGAAGAGCCTGGAAAACAGTTCATCGAGAGGAGGCGATGGAAGAAGGTACAGTCTGTGGCACCTGGGATTAAGTGACACCCTCAGTTTCGTAGCTGGATCAGTGCTGCCCTTGCACATGGACTAAGCCCCAGTTGAGAGCAGAAATTGTTGTTACTAATCCTGGGTGCCAGAGCGCTGTATATCATGATGCCAAAGAGCAATCGGAGGAGAGCAGCAGGCGTCAATATCTTTTGCTTCCTGGTGCTGAGAGAGATTTTCAGAGTGGGGGAAAGGGTGTAACTGTGAGATGCCAGGAACCGTAGAGATGTGAAGAGAGCGCTACACGGAGCTGGAGAAGCA
>NW_028121025.1:0-5000 GCF_965183815.1 Platalea leucorodia
CGCCCGCCCCGCCTCCTTTTTTATTATCGTTTCTCTCTTTTCCCTTTCTCTTTTTTTCTTTTTTTTTTTTTTTTTTTTTCCCCCTTTTACCCCTTAGAACCTTCCTTTATTCTTTTCTCTCGCCGCCCGCCGGGGGCCGCGTTCCCCGCGCCCTCGCTCGCGACCGCTACCTGATCGGGTCCGTCCCGGCGCGGCCGCGGCGGGGGGTCGCCGGCCTACCTTCCGCGGGGGCTCCGGGCGAAGCTGCTTTCGGCCTGGGGCGGCAAGCCCCTTCCACGTCGCCTCGAGACCTGGCCGGAGCGGAGAAAAACACGGGCCGTCACTCGTTAGCCGGACGGGCCTCTCGCCCGCCCCGGCCCGGCCCGGCCCGGCCCGGCCCAGCCCAGCCCAGCCCAGCCGGCGCCGCGATTCCCGGGACGGGCCTCCGTCCCTGAGAAGGCCTCTCCGGGGACGCGGCCGGGCCTCCGAGGGACGGCGGTCTCGCAGGCCTCTGAGCAAAGTCCTGGCCGGCCACGTGCCCGACGAACGCTCCCCGCGGCCCGGGCCGACTTAGCCGAGCGTCCTCGGAGACGAGGCGCTCTCGCGGCCGCCGTGCCGGAAGATCGGGCCCGCCCGGGGCCGTCTCCCCGCCGCCGGCAAAGGAGCCGTCCCCCCTCGCCTGAGGCCGCCGGGCCCGTCCTCTCGGCGGGACTCACCGCTCCGACGCATCCCGCCGGCGACGGAAACGCCGATGGCCGTCTGTTAGAAGCGCGGCCCGCCTCTCTCTCCGCCGGCCCCGGCCGGGGCCCTGCCGCGCGGTCGCTGGAGCCCGGCCCTGGGGACCCACGTCTCTGCCCGGGCCGAGGCCGGCGGCGGCTGCTTTCCCAGGGACGGCTTCGACCGGCAAGGGCGCGGGCCCGGACACCGACGCCGCCGGCAACGCGGGCTGTAACAGAGAAGGCGGCGTCATCAACAGCGTCGCGAATCTTTTTCGTTTCTTCCCGCGTGCGCGCACCCCAAACTAAACAGGCCCCCGGCGCGGGCACGTGCCCCCCCCCCGAACCCCCCGCCCCCGGAGAGGCGCCCGGCTCGCCCACAAACGTAACCCCCGGCCCGAACCCCTCGCCCGCCGCTCCACGCGCGTGGGCGCAGGCCCGCGCGCGCCCGCCCGCCCCCCAGACGGGCGCACGTTAGGCACGCGGAGCGCGCGCGCGCGCGCCTCCCGCTGACGCCGTCGTGCCCCCCCCGCCCCCCCCCCCCCATCCCCCCCGCTAGCCCCCCGGCCCCCCCCCCCCCCCCCCCCCCCCGGCCTTCCTACGGCACGTTTGCCGCCCCGGGGAAGGCAGGCGGGAGACTTTAGGACCCAGCGGCATTCCTGCCGGCTCCGTGCCCGGGCGCCAGAGGGGAGTCCCGGGGGCGGGCGGTCTCTCACCCTGGCTGCCGAGTTGCTACCCTGCCCGTGCCCGTGCCCGTGCCCCGGCTCCCGCCTTTCTCTCCCGCTCACTCAGTCAGAAAAAGAGGAGAAAAAACGCAGAAGGGAAGGAAAAAAAAAACCCTAACCGACCCAAACAGAAATCTTCTCCGAAAGGAGACGCGGGCCCCCCGCCCCACCCCGTCCCCAGCCTACCTCTGCGCCAGGCTCCCTGCCTGCTCGCCGACCGCTCTCGCCTGCCTCTGCGCCAGCCTCCCTTCCCTGTCGCTGCCGCCGCGGCTGAGCGCAGGACCGTTGGCGCGGCGGGAACCGCTGCCCTTTCCTTGCGGGCAGGGGCCCGGTTGCCGGGCAACGGGGGGACCACCCCCCGACCCCTGCTGCTCCAGGGCGCCGGCGAGTCTGGGGTCGGGGAGGGGCCGCGCCTACCGGGCTGCGGGTCTGCAACTGCAGCGCAGGGAGGGAGGGAGGGGGAGCACACGCACGCGGGCTACGTGCTGGGGCGAGGGGGGGGGGGGGCAAGGCGTGGGGGGGGGGGGTGGGGGTGGGGGGGGTGCGTGGGGGGGGGGGGTGCGCGCGCGTGTCTGAGACGCGTATGTCGCGGGGGGCGGGCGCGTCTGCAGGATCGCAGACGTGTGTTTTAATCTATTTATTGTGTTTTAAAAGGTCAGAGTAAAATAAAACGATGGCAAGCGGGGAAAAAAAAAAGGAACAAAACGCACACCCCACCCCCCCCCGCCCCCCCCCCCAGCCTCCCCCAAACCCCACACCGCGAAACCAAAAACAAAAGCCGCCGAGCACCCGGCGGCGCCGGGACCCGGACCCGGCTACGGGCGCCTGGGGTCCTAAAGCCTCCCGGCGGACGGCAAACTCACGCCGGGGAGCCGGGCGGCTCGCGATGGGGGCCGCCGCCTCTACCCGGTCCCCCGCCGGCCAGAGCGTGTGTTCGAGGGGGGCAGGCGGAGCGGAGAGGCTGGCCGGGGCGGTGAAGCCGGCCAGCGCGCGGCGGACCACCGGGTCGGGGAAGGGGCGTGCGCGCGTTTGAGTGCGGCGGGTGTTTTTTTTTTTTTAAAAAAAAAAAAGAAATAAAAAATTTAAAAAGTTGTTTATTAATATTTTATTGATGTTTAATCTGGAAAGCGAAGAAGGTCAAATAAGTCTTGCATGAGACAGTACGTTTAAACTTACTGCCTTTTCGTTAGAAGCGCTTAAATCTCGGAAACGGCGGGGGGGGGGGGAATGACCCGGCCCTCCCCGGCCGGCAGAACCGGGAGAGGGTGGCCTCTGTACCGGATTCCCTTAAATATCGAAAAATTGCACACCCCCCCCCCCACCGCCGCCGCCGCCGCCCCCCCCCCCCGCACCCGAACCCGGCCGGGAGAACCGGGTCGCACGGTCCAGCCGGCTCGGGAGCACAGAGCGGCCGGCAGGTCTACCGGGCTCCTCGGGGGCCGACAGGTCTACCCGGCTCCGGCAGCGGCCCGCAGGTCTACCCGGCTCCGGCGCAGGCAGCGGCCGTCAGGTCTACCCGGCTCCGGCGCCGGCACCGGCTGCCAGGTCTACCCGGCTCCGGCGCCGGCGGTGGCTGCCAGGTCTACCCGGCTCCGGCGCCGGCAGCGGCCCGCAGGTCTACCCGGCTCCGGCGCCGGCGGCGGCCGCCAGGTCTACCCGGCTCCGGCGCCGGCGGCGGCCCGCAGGTCTACCCGGCTCCGGCGCGCGCGCGGCGGCCGACAGGTCTACCCGGCTCCGGCGCCGGCAGCGGCTGCCAGGTCTACCCGGCTCCGGCGCCGGCAGCGGCCCGCAGGCCTACCCGGCTCCGGCGCGCGTGCGGCGGCTGCCAGGTCTACCCGGCTCCGGCGCGCGCGCGCGGCGGCTGCCAGGTCTACCCGGCTCCGGCGCCGGCAGCGGCCCGCAGGTCTACCCGGCTCCGGCGCCGGCGGCGGCCGCCAGGTCTACCCGGCTCCGGCGCGCGTGCGGCGGCTTCCAGGTCTACCCGGCTCCGGAGACCGGGTCGGCGGCTGTCAGGTCTACCCGGCTCCGGTGCCGGCAGCGGCCCGCAGGCCTACCCGGCTCCGGCGCCGGCAGTGGCCGTCAGGTCTACCCGGCTCCGGCGCCGGCGGCGGCCCGCAGGTCTACCCGGCTCCGGCGCCGGCGGCGGCCGCCAGGTCTACCCGGCTCCGGCGCGCGTGCGGCGGCTTCCAGGTCTACCCGGCTCCGGAGACCGGGTCGGCGGCTGTCAGGTCTACCCGGCTCCGGTGCCGGCAGCGGCCCGCAGGCCTACCCGGCTCCGGCGCCGGCGGCGGCCGTCAGGTCTACCCGGCTCCGGCGCCGGCGGCGGCTGTCAGGTCTACCCGGGTCCGGCGCCGGCGGCGGCTGCCAGGTCTACCCGGCTCCGGCGCAGGCAGCGGCTGTCAGGTCTACCCGGCTCCGGCGCCGGCAGCGGCTGCCAGGTCTACCCGGCTCCGGCGCAGGCAGCGGCTGTCAGGTCTACCCGGCTCCGGCGCGCGTGCGGCGGCTTCCAGGTCTACCCGGCTCCGGAGACCGGGTCGGCGGCTGTCAGGTCTACCCGGCTCCGGCGCGCGTGCGGCGGCTGCCAGGTCTACCCGGCTCCGGGAGCCCGGGTCGGCCGCCAGCGGCGGCCGGCGACCCCGGCCTGTCGCTGCCGGAGCGTCCGTCGGACAGGGCGGCCAGGTCTACCCGGCTCCGGCGGGACTTAGTCGCATTTCCGGGGCTGAGCGGTAGACCTGTTGTCCCCTCCGCTTCCTCGGAGCTGCCGAAGGGGTCGCTGCTCTGTGCTGCCTCCAGTTACGTCATCGTAAAAGTCGGCGTCGCTGGCGCGCCTCCCCGGTGGGCGGAGACGGCCGTCTTGGATCTTTCTGGGGGCGGCGACGTACCGGTCCCTACTATAGGAGCGAGCGGTGACTCGTCTCCGGAGCAGGGCTAGCGAGCGGCCGTTGGCAGAGCGGCACGAGAGGGAACGGCAGACCCCTCCGCGGGGATCAAGGGCAAAGACCGGCGGCCGGCGGTGGTCGCCGGCACTCGAACGCGCAAGGCCGGGGAAGGGGGTCCAGCCTCTGCGGCGCTTTCTCCTCCCCGGTCCCGCACGGGGCCCGATGATGATGCGAGCTTACTGCCGGCATATGGCGGAAGCAGACGACCGGGGGTTTCGAGCCTGCCGCGGCTTGCCCCGGCTCCGGAGGGCCCAGTGGTGTGGCATGGGCGAGGCTGGCGGCACCTCGCCCTTTTTCTCCGGCCCTAAGCCGGGGCCCGCGAAGCGGGCGCAGAGAGCGGCGGCCGGTCGCGGTGGCCGGCAGCCGAACGCAGACGGCCGGGGGTTTCGAGCCTGCCGCGGCTTTCCCCGGCCCCCGAGAGCCCGAGGACGGCGCGGGCGTAGGCGGCGGCGCCTCGCCCTCCTTTTGCCGGCACGAGCCATACGTGGGCGGCCCGTGGTGTCTGGCTTGCCCTGGCTTCTCGGAGCGCCGGAGGGCTCGGTGAAGGGACTGCGTAGCACGGGCGAGGTGGCGGCGCCTCGTCCTTTTTTTTCCGCCGGCCCTAAGCCGGGGCCCGCGAAGCGGGCGCAGAGAGCGGCGGA
>NW_028121025.1:10000-12500 GCF_965183815.1 Platalea leucorodia
GCGTTGCGGGGAGGGAGGGGTCCCGGCACTGCCCCTCCCGGAGGCGCTCTCCTCCGTCTCGCCGGCCGACGGCCCGCCGCTGCCGCCGCCGCCGCCGCCTCCGCCGCTTCCCTCCGCCGTTGCGCGCGCGCGCGCGTCGCCCGGTCGGCGGGGACCGCCGCGTCCCCGCCGCCACCCCGCTCCTCGCCTCCGCTGGCGCCCGCCGCCGGCCGGCGTCCGCCCCCCCCGGGGACCGACCCCCGTCCCGCCCGCCTCGCCCGACGGCGGTCCGCTGCCGCCGCCGGGGAGGTGCGGGGGGGGGGCGCGCGGGCTCCCCTGCCCCGGGGAGGCAAAGAGGGCGCCGCGCCCGGTCAGAGCGCGGGCGGCAGCCGCGCGGGAAGCGGGGGCTGCCGGCGCGGGGCGTGACGAGCCCCGCCGGCCGAGCCCCCGCGCGCGGGCTGGAGGAGGAAGCGGCGAGCGGCGACGAGGGCTGGGGGCGGCAGGTGCGAGCCGGCGAGAGACGAGCGAGAGGGCCTTCGGGGCCGGGGGGGGCGTCCCCCCCGGCCCCCCCCGCAGCGGGGCGGGCTGCTGCGGAGCAGCCTGCCGGGCCGGCCGGCCGCGCAGGGCCGAGGCCTCCGGGCGTTCCGGGCTGGCGCGCGGCGCCGTCGGGCACGGCGTCGGCGTCGGGGCCCCCCCCCCCGCGCCTCCCCGCGTGGGGAGCCGGGGGGAGCTCCGCCGCCGGCGTCGCCGCCCCTTGGGTGGGCGAGGTCCCCGCCGGGTCGCGTCCCGCGCGAGCGGGCGGCCCGAGCCACGGCTCTCCTCTCGGGCGCAGCGCCGGGCTACTGAGGGAAACCCCGGGCCCCGGGCAGGAGGACGAGGCGGTGGCGGCGGACGTCGGGCGCGCCCCCGCGGGCGGACGCTCTCCCGAGGGCGGCAGCGGGAGAGGCACCCCCGCGGGGCCCTTCAGGTCGTTTCCCTCGCCCCAGGGCCAGGTACCTAGCGTCCGCGCTTCAGCGGCCCTCCCTCGGCCAGCCCCGGGGGTCGAAGGCCGCGGAGCCGGGCGGAGGTTTAAAGACTCGGGCGGCTCGATGCGACCCGGGGGTCGGCCGGGCGGCGCTACCTCCAGGGGCGGGAGTTGCTCCCGCGAAGCCCCTGCGCTGGCCGCCGCCCGCGCTCGTCCCGCGGGCAGCCGTGCCGGGGAGGGGTCCCCACTGCCCCCCCCACCCCGCGGTCCGGTCTCGGCGGAGAGACCCGCGGCGCGGTCGGCCGTGGCCGGCCTGCCCGCCTCGAAACGGGCGACCCCGGCGGGAGCGCGGGCTCCGCGCCGGGGCGGCGAGTCCCCGCGGTGGGGGCTCGCCGGGCGGCGCCCCCCCCACCGGGGCCGCCGCGCCTCCGTCGCAGCGCTGCGCCGCGCTGCGCTCCCGCTCCCTCCCCGCCCCGGCGAGCCCTCGGCGGTCTCCCGCCGCCGGCCGCCGGCGAGGGCGGCACCCCGGCCGAGCGGCGGCGTCGTCGCTCGGCGTAGTCGGCCGGCCGGCCGGAGGGCGCCCGCCGCCGGCCGCGGCCGTCCCGGCCCGGGCCCCGCCCGTCGCTTCCCCGCCGCCTTTCCCGGCCGTGCCGGGCGGGCGGGCGGGCGGGCGGGGGCGTCCCACTCCCGTTCTCCGCGTGGAAACGGGGAGAGCGGGCGCCGCCCCCTGTGCCTTAGCTCCGTCCGCCTTCCGCGCGGCGCGTGCCCGCGGAAGGGGTCGAGGCGCGAGAAGCGGCGGCGGCGGCGGTTCCGGGAGGGCGGCCGCTCCGGCGCGGCGGCGGGCGCCGTCCGGCAGGCCGCGGGCGGCGCGTCGCGCGCTCGGGCTTCCGGCGGTCGCCACCTCCGGCGCGGCGGCGGAGCCGCGCAGGGTGCCGGCGGGGCGAGCCGGGGGGGAGCCGGCCGCGGTGGCGCGGCGGAGCTTGTGCGGAGGCGCGCGCGGGGCCGGCGGGGCGCCCCGCTCTGCTGCCCGGCGGCGGGCAGCAGCGGCGTCCGTGTGCCAAGCAGCGAGGCGGGCAGGCGGCGCGGCCGGGCGCGCGCCGCTGCCTCCGTGCGGAGGCCGGGCCGAGCCCGGGCGCCTGGGCCGCCTCCGAAGCGCGCAAGGTGCATTTCCCAGGCGGTCGCCGGGGAGCGCGGGCTCCCCCCGCCCTTGCCGTTCGGGGTGTTGCGTTCCCACCCCCCTCCCCTTTCCTCCGTGTGTGCTCGTACGGTCAGCCGAGGCGAGGCCCGCGCGTCGCGCTTCGCCGCGCCGCGTGGCGTCCCCTCCGCGCGGGCGGAGGGGCGGGCCGGCGCGGGCGGGCGGGCGGCGGTGCCGTCCTCAGAGAAGGGGCCGCTCTTGGCGAGCGGTCCCGGCCCCCCCGCGCGCGCGGGGCGGTGCCGAAAGGCAGACAACTCTTAGCGGTGGATCACTCGGCTCGTGCGTCGATGAAGAACGCAGCTAGCTGCGAGAATTAATGTGAATTGCAGGACACATTGATCATCGACACTTCGAACGCACTT
>NW_028121025.1:20000-22010 GCF_965183815.1 Platalea leucorodia
TTCGTTTAATGAATTAATTAATTAATACCTATTAGCGTCATTAGATATTACTCTATATTATTAATTAATTTATTACTATAAATAATTTTAATCATTAAAATTTAATAATAATATAGATTATTATTATTTAATAATAATAATATAAATTATCATTATAAATTATTATTATTTAAGAATAATTTATATTATTATTTAATTAATATATTTAATAATATTTTATATATAAATATGTAATAATAGTATTTTATATATATTTAAATATATTTAATGATATATTTAATTAATACATTTAATAATATTTATATTGATATAATAATAATATTTATATAACAATATTATAATATCATGTAATAATATTATATATTCAATATAAATATTAAATATATTAATATTTAATATTATAAATATTAAGTATATTAAATATTATAGTATATATTATATAATTGAATATAATATTCCTATAATAATAATATTTATACTTTGATAATATTATATTATTATTTAATAACAATAATATAAATTATTATTATTTATTGTTATAAATTAAACAATAATTGTAAATTATAAATTTTCTCCATTTATTATTAGATCATTAAAATTAACAAATTATTAAATGATATTTAACTTATTAATTTATTATTAATTGTTATTAAATATTATTAAATATCATCATTATTAAATATTATTAATTAAAATGAAGGAATCGTTAATATGCAGTTTATTTAACGTGTTAATTTGTTGTTACTAATTTATTTATTAATCGATTGTTTTACCGTTCCGGTTTCGGTCTTTATTAATTTATTCGTTCGGAAAGGCTTAAAATTTATCCCGAATCGCAGTACGAAAGAGAATCACGCGAGCGTTCTTACCTTCTGGCGCTTCTCCTGATGGAATTCCATGGATCGTTTGGAATCGTGAAATAATTCAGTATTAGTAAACGTTATTCGTCGTAGCAGCGTTAGGATCAGCGCTAACGCTATGAAAAACCTCCTTTTTTCGCTTGTCGTTCTAAAAGCACTACACGTTATTCAATAGGACGACTATCACGAATAATAACTTATTCATCGCTTTCGAATGACGTACCTTATGCACGATTAGTCTTTTATGCGCGATTAGTCTTTTATTCGTTACCGATTCGCCGTTCACAAAACCGTTGAGTATTGGCACGCAGAATATCAAAAGCAAGTCACGCTATTGCTAATAACACGTCGTGAGTTTATCCTCACGAGAGGATGATGACGACGCTGCTACGACTACCGCCACCGCCGCCGCCGCCGCTAACAAGAATAACAACAGTAGCAATAAATAACGTTCGCGATGATCTTTTCCGAGTAAACAAGAAGTCCCCGACGCCAGTAACGTCGCTATTACTACTCACCGTGCTCACGGTACGGTAGAATTTTTATTTTTTTTACCGCTAGAGAATTAGATTTGGTATGACTTACGTTGGAGTAGTTTCCGGTGGTTTTGGTGGGGTTTTTTGGGGTTTTAATTTTTAGTTTGGAGCTCCGTAACGGTGTCGATCGTTTGCGCGTCGTGACAGGCCGAGCCCTTCTTAAGAACGTCGCTTTCTTTTTGGAGAGAATTCCGTGGAGCGTCGACGACGTTAACCCTATTAAACGGTGTCGTTAGAGCGGTGCTGTTTTATTACCGTAGCGTTCTACTCATCGATAAGAAACGAATCGACGCAGCCTTTCTTTTGCCACGACGCGATCGCTCTCGCGTCGGAGGGGGAGACCGATCGGTATTTACGCGCGAGCGGTAAACCGTCGGATCCGTGAGTCGATTCGTGAATTCCTTCACGGTAGGGATCGCCCGATAGCCACGAATCCGTACCGCTCCGTCGCCCGCGACCGATCCCCGTGCCGGCGACCGGTTCACGAATCGTTCCTTACCTTCGTGAAACGCGGGCCGGCGCGCGTCGATGCGATCGACAACGAACGGGCAGCGGCAGATCGAGAGGCCTCCCGAGGCCGGGCCCCCCCGCAGGGGTCCGTGTACAGAAGCGCC
>NW_028121024.1:5000-21932 GCF_965183815.1 Platalea leucorodia
GGACTTATTACAATTAGTATCATGACGCACACATGCTAGGCCTAGTCATTGCTCGCAAACTTGGCAAAATACTCACAATAACCGTATACAAACACACCTAGTACAAACTCCCCTCGAGTTCAATGAAATACTCGCATCGAACAACGATCTCGACAGGCGAAGGCCGTCTCTCGAGGAGCGAAAGGCGGAGGAGATCTGTCCGCATCACGTCATCTGGCCTCCGTACGCAAACCGCGAGCCTCCGAGACGCGTCCCGCTCGTAGGGCGATGCTGGCGGGGCCCGCTGCTGTCCAGGAGAGCTCGAATGGTCTTGCTCTGTTCCGCTACTTATAGAGTTGAGATACAATGGAACTTAGGTGTTGGTAAATTTTCATCCCGTCGCCAAAATCCAGGTCAGTAATTGCTGCGGTTCTCCAAAAAACAATAAACCAACCCTGCTGATAGAAAAACTAAATTCCCCAACTAGAGTTTTTGATTTTCAGGTCTGAAAGTCTAAAAAAGCAAAAATTTAAACTCCACGCAGACTCTGCAAAGAAAAAATCCACCACGCATTCGTGATACGTTAGACACATTCAAAACACACCGCTCGTTCAACTACCGCGCAAACCTCACCTCGGTCTCATCCGATCCGTTCCGCCGTCCGCACGCCGCGGCGTGCCGTCGCCCTGCATCTGCTAGGCTCCCCGGGAACGGCGTTCCCGGGGGCCTCGAAAAATCGCCCTGCCTGACAAAACCCCGGCCCAAGCCTAACCTCCGCCCAAACATAGGCGACGAACGTCGCCTCTCAGAGCGACCGGGACCGGGGAAAAAAAAACCCAGCCGAGGGAGAAAAAAAAAAATCCCCCGGCTGGGGTTTTTTTATTCTATTATTATTTGCATAGAAAAATTACTCTCAACATTATCTACAACCTGCAATAAAATACTTCACACATATAAGGTTAGGCACATTCACAAGCTACACGCTACTTCAACCCCCGCTCGCTCAAAATACAACCATTAGTCCGCCTGCCCGCCTCTACGGCTCTTCCCCCAGGTTCTACACCCATCCCTGGCACGTAAGCACCGTGCACCTCTAAACAATGTCACAGATCCGTACCTTTCCATAGTTTCATCTTCCTTCTCAGCAAAACGAGGAAGATACTTCGTTACGTACCCCGATCCCGCTCCTTCATCGCTTGGATTTGTACCCTCTGGTGACACTCGCCTGGGGCTTTTCTCCAGGGATCCAAATACCGCTGGGGCATCTGCTAAACACAATTAAAGAGACTCTACAACACACCTGACAATACCTACCAGCTATCACACACACAAAAAACAAAAAAAACACGTGCCCAGACAACCTCCACCCAAACAGGCCACCCTAATTAAACGAGGTAAATCAAGTGACCTGGATGCTAACCTAACCCCAGATACTCCTAAAAAGCACCTCCCTCATGGCTCTGCTCATCCCCATAACACATTATTAAATGAGCACAACCTACTGTCAGATTGTCAGTCAAACATGACCGTACAACATTTGCCTCTGCAGTCTATGCATAGCAACATATTAACCATAGACTCTTATCGCTACTCCACCTAACCCCTGACTCCACACCCAGCAGGCAGGGAAGCTCCAGGCCATACACACAAACAAACAAACAAACAAACACACACACACACACACACACACACACACACACACACACACACACACACACACACAAACACACACACAAACACACACACACACACACACACACACACACACACAAACACACACACAAACACACACACAAACACACACACAAACACACACACAAACACACACTCTCTCACTCTCTTTCCACACAATGCTACAAACAGCACACCTCAAAGACAAAAGAGAACTCTCAGCAAGAACAACAACACCTGGATCAGTGACGCCATCCGGCAAGACGACCTTCAGGACTGTGACGGCAATCTGACGAGGCTCTACGGTAGGCCCAGAGAGACAGTGGAACATCACACCCCTGGCAAGACCTTACTCTCAAAGCTGAGAGGACATAGCCGCAACAAGCCCAGCTTCAAGACCTAACAATGTAAGGATGCATGCAAGAAAGCCCAGTCCGCAAAAACGGACGGCAAGAGACCAGAGCTGCTCGCGCAGCCGAGAAAGACGCCACGAAAGAGGACCTCCCGGAAACCTCCGAGACACCAGACCGATCCACACCGCACGCTTGTAACACCAGAAAAAAGTGCCCGATCGGCGCTACGCCCATAGGTACAGGCATTCGAGATGCCAGGGATGATGCCCGACTCACAAAACCTGAGGCGCATGCCACCCTCCATGGGCGCAAAGGCAACAGGAAGACCTCATTAAGTCCTAAGACACAGAAGACAGACCACATAAACTACCCAACAACAGAATCAGCCTGGAACCGCCCTGCCCGGCACACCCTGGCATCGTGCTGAAGACTAACCTGCTCCCTTTACCTGCCTGGACAACGCTGTTCCCGGACATCCCTCTAACCTGCACTACACTTAAAACCCTCTTCCTGCCATGGCCAACCTTGCACCCTCCCTCCCCCAAATCCTCTCCAGCACCAGAGCCTCAACTGAGCTTGCAGACAGCCGCGACTCCGAATCCATCCTGGACAAGGAACACCACGCTCGGCCTGCTGAATTCAGCCTGCGGTCAATGGGTTCTGCTTCACCATCTGCAAACAAAACCAAAGCCATCAGCCACCATGACATCAGTCAACACAGAGCACAGTCAACACCTGCCACCTCAGACACACTGAGGTGTGCTGCTCACGAGCTCCATACCTATTATAGATCCAGACGCTACACCCTTCGTCACTTCCTCTACCTAGGATACCAAGAAACAGAAAGTGACCTGTGTGCACGCCACAAACAGCGTGCCTCAAAGAGGAGAGCGAGCTCTCGGCAAGAAGAACTACTAAACCAGGACAAAGACGTTGTCCGGCAAGAAGACCTGCGAGACCGTGACGGCGATGGGATGAGGTTCTACAGAACCCCAGAAGAAGAGTGAAACGTGTCAGCCCCTGACAAAGAAGTTACTCTCAAAACTGATTGGACGTAGGCACAACAAGCCTGCCTTCAAGACCTAACAATGTAAGGACGCAGGCAAGAAAGCCCAGACCGCAAAAATGGATGGCAAGAGACCAGAGCCGCTGACGCACCCGAGAATGACGCCGCAAAAAAGGACCTCCCGGAAACCTCCGAGACGCCAGACCGATCCACGCCGCACGCTTGTAACGCCAGAAAAAAGCGCCCTATTGGCGCTACGCCGACGAGCGCAAGCGTTCCAGACGCTAGGGATGATGCCCGACTCGCAAAACCTGAGGCGCGTGCCGCCCTCCATGGGCGCAAAGGCAACAGGGAGACCCGACAAACTACTACGACACAGAAGACAAACCACATAAGCTACCCAACAACAGAATCAGCCTGGAACCGCCCTGCCCGGCACACCCTGGCATCGTGCTGAAGACTAACCTGCTCCCTTGACCTGCCCGGACAGCGCTGTTCCCGGACATCCCTGTTCCCGGACATCCCTCTAACCTGCACTACACTTAAAACCCCCTTCCTACAATGGCCAACCTCGCACCCTCCCTCCCTCGACCCCTCTCCGGCACCAGAGCCTCAACTTAGCTTGCAGACGGCCGCGACTCCGAATCCATCCCGGACAAGGCACACCACGCTCGGCCCGCTGGACTACTCCTGTGTCGCCAGGTTCCTCTCCACCATCTGCAAAACCAAACCCACCAAACCCATCCATCAGCATAACACTCGTCACCACAGACCTTTCGCACAACAAGCGCTGCCTCAAACCCGCTATGCCATGCCGCTCACCTGCTCATCACCAGTTCCAGAGCTGGACACCGCAGCTCTCGTCGCTCCCAGCAACTAGGATACCAAGAGACACAGTATTACCTTTGCGCTTGCAAGACGTCACCCGCCCCACGCTCCCTACTACCCAGCTCACCTCAAGCCCTCCTCCGGCTCCAAACGCAGCCCCCACAGAGCCTGCAAAAGCAGAGAGAAACACTGCAACTCGGTGGCCGTACAATACTTGGCTACCTACGAGACACCAACCCAAACCACAACCGCCTCACCTTCCGGGAACGCTTGTCAGCGGGCGGTGATATCCCTCCAAACAGCACCTGCAAAAGCACAATCAAAAAGGCACACGCTGAAATACTGCGCAAAACCACAGCCTGCCCACACCGATCCCCTTCTCCCCCTCCTTAACCTTGACCAACTTGCCTGCCTGTCCTCCGTCAATTTGGGTTGGCACTTTGAAGCCGACGCACCACCTGTAAGACCCAAACAACAGGGGCTGCTTAGAACTCGACCGGCCACACGCACCTCCTGAAAAATAACCGCTCCTTCAGCCCACCGATCCCCGCTCACCTCGCCCAAGTCAGCTCCGGGGCCCAGAGCTCACGTTGCTGATCGCTTGGAACCTTCACATGAAAAAAAAAAAAAAAAAAAAAAAAAAAAAGAAACACGTCTCAGAAACACCATAAAGTAGTCAAAGAACCACCAGTCACATCTTCCCTCTAACCCCTCAGCTACTCCATCCAACATGACTGTACAACCTCAGCCACAAAGGTCTAGGCATAACAACGCATTAACCACAGACTCTTTGCGCTATTCCACCTAGCCCCGACTCTTCACACCCCCCCCCCCCCCGGGCAGGGCGGCTCCAGGCCACACGCACACCCCGACGCTCCACAGCACGCCACAAACAGCGTGCCTCAAAGAGGAGAGCGAGCTCTCGGCAAGAAGAACTACTAAACCAGGACAAAGACGTTGTCCGGCAAGAAGACCTGCGAGACCGTGACGGCGATGGGATGAGGTTCTACAGAACCCCAGAAGAAGAGTGAAACGTGTCAGCCCCTGACAAAGAAGTTACTCTCAAAACTGATTGGACGTAGGCACAACAAGCCTGCCTTCAAGACCTAACAATGTAAGGACGCAGGCAAGAAAGCCCAGACCGCAAAAATGGATGGCAAGAGACCAGAGCCGCTGACGCACCCGAGAATGACGCCGCAAAAAAGGACCTCCCGGAAACCTCCGAGACGCCAGACCGATCCACGCCGCACGCTTGTAACGCCAGAAAAAAGCGCCCTATTGGCGCTACGCCGACGAGCGCAAGCGTTCCAGACGCTAGGGATGATGCCCGACTCGCAAAACCTGAGGCGCGTGCCGCCCTCCATGGGCGCAAAGGCAACAGGGAGACCCGACAAACTACTACGACACAGAAGACAAACCACATAAGCTACCCAACAACAGAATCAGCCTGGAACCGCCCTGCCCGGCACACCCTGGCATCGTGCTGAAGACTAACCCGCTCCCTTGACCTGCCCGGACAGCGCTGTTCCCGGACATCCCTCTAACCTGCACTACACTTAAAACCCCCTTCCTACAATGGCCAACCTCGCACCCTCCCTCCCTCGACCCCTCTCCGGCACCAGAGCCTCAACTTAGCTTGCAGACGGCCGCGACTCCGAATCCATCCCGGACAAGGCACACCACGCTCGGCCCGCTGGACTACTCCTGTGTCGCCAGGTTCCTCTCCACCATCTGCAAAACCAAACCCACCAAACCCATCCATCAGCATAACACTCGTCACCACAGACCTTTCGCACAACAAGCGCTGCCTCAAACCCGCTATGCCATGCCGCTCACCTGCTCATCACCAGTTCCAGAGCTGGACACCGCAGCTCTCGTCGCTCCCAGCAACTAGGATACCAAGAGACACAGTATTACCTTTGCGCTTGCAAGACGTCACCCGCCCCACGCTCCCTACTACCCAGCTCACCTCAAGCCCTCCTCCGGCTCCAAACGCAGCCCCCACAGAGCCTGCAAAAGCAGAGAGAAACACTGCAACTCGGTGGCCGTACAATACTTGGCTACCTACGAGACACCAACCCAAACCACAACCGCCTCACCTTCCGGGAACGCTTGTCAGCGGGCGGTGATATCCCTCCAAACAGCACCTGCAAAAGCACAATCAAAAAGGCACACGCTGAAATACTGCGCAAAACCACAGCCTGCCCACACCGATCCCCTTCTCCCCCTCCTTAACCTTGACCAACTTGCCTGCCTGTCCTCCGTCAATTTGGGTTGGCACTTTGAAGCCGACGCACCACCTGTAAGACCCAAACAACAGGGGCTGCTTAGAACTCGACCGGCCACACGCACCTCCTGAAAAATAACCGCTCCTTCAGCCCACCGATCCCCGCTCACCTCGCCCAAGTCAGCTCCGGGGCCCAGAGCTCACGTTGCTGATCGCTTGGAACCTTCACATGAAAAAAAAAAAAAAAAAAAAAAAAAAAAAAGAAACACGTCTCAGAAACACCATAAAGTAGTCAAAGAACCACCAGTCACATCTTCCCTCTAACCCCTCAGCTACTCCATCCAACATGACTGTACAACCTCAGCCACAAAGGTCTAGGCATAACAACGCATTAACCACAGACTCTTTGCGCTATTCCACCTAGCCCCGACTCTTCACACCCCCCCCCCCCCCGGGCAGGGCGGCTCCAGGCCACACGCACACCCCGACGCTCCACAGCACGCCACAAACAGCGTGCCTCAAAGAGGAGAGCGAGCTCTCGGCAAGAAGAACTACTAAACCAGGACAAAGACGTTGTCCGGCAAGAAGACCTGCGAGACCGTGACGGCGATGGGATGAGGTTCTACAGAACCCCAGAAGAAGAGTGAAACGTGTCAGCCCCTGACAAAGAAGTTACTCTCAAAACTGATTGGACGTAGGCACAACAAGCCTGCCTTCAAGACCTAACAATGTAAGGACGCAGGCAAGAAAGCCCAGACCGCAAAAATGGATGGCAAGAGACCAGAGCCGCTGACGCACCCGAGAATGACGCCGCAAAAAAGGACCTCCCGGAAACCTCCGAGACGCCAGACCGATCCACGCTGCACGCTTGTAACGCCAGAAAAAAGCGCCCTATTGGCGCTACGCCGACGAGCGCAAGCGTTCCAGACGCTAGGGATGATGCCCGACTCGCAAAACCTGAGGCGCGTGCCGCCCTCCATGGGCGCAAAGGCAACAGGGAGACCCGACAAACTACTACGACACAGAAGACAAACCACATAAGCTACCCAACAACAGAATCAGCCTGGAACCGCCCTGCCCGGCACACCCTGGCATCGTGCTGAAGACTAACCCGCTCCCTTGACCTGCCCGGACAGCGCTGTTCCCGGACATCCCTCTAACCTGCACTACACTTAAAACCCCCTTCCTACAATGGCCAACCTCGCACCCTCCCTCCCTCGACCCCTCTCCGGCACCAGAGCCTCAACTTAGCTTGCAGACGGCCGCGACTCCGAATCCATCCCGGACAAGGCACACCACGCTCGGCCCGCTGGACTACTCCTGTGTCGCCAGGTTCCTCTCCACCATCTGCAAAACCAAACCCACCAAACCCATCCATCAGCATAACACTCGTCACCACAGACCTTTCGCACAACAAGCGCTGCCTCAAACCCGCTATGCCATGCCGCTCACCTGCTCATCACCAGTTCCAGAGCTGGACACCGCAGCTCTCGTCGCTCCCAGCAACTAGGATACCAAGAGACACAGTATTACCTTTGCGCTTGCAAGACGTCACCCGCCCCACGCTCCCTACTACCCAGCTCACCTCAAGCCCTCCTCCGGCTCCAAACGCAGCCCCCACAGAGCCTGCAAAAGCAGAGAGAAACACTGCAACTCGGTGGCCGTACAATACTTGGCTACCTACGAGACACCAACCCAAACCACAACCGCCTCACCTTCCGGGAACGCTTGTCAGCGGGCGGTGATATCCCTCCAAACAGCACCTGCAAAAGCACAATCAAAAAGGCACACGCTGAAATACTGCGCAAAACCACAGCCTGCCCACACCGATCCCCTTCTCCCCCTCCTTAACCTTGACCAACTTGCCTGCCTGTCCTCCGTCAATTTGGGTTGGCACTTTGAAGCCGACGCACCACCTGTAAGACCCAAACAACAGGGGCTGCTTAGAACTCGACCGGCCACACGCACCTCCTGAAAAATAACCGCTCCTTCAGCCCACCGATCCCCGCTCACCTCGCCCAAGTCAGCTCCGGGGCCCAGAGCTCACGTTGCTGATCGCTTGGAACCTTCACATGAAAAAAAAAAAAAAAAAAAATAAGAAACACGTCTCAGAAACACCATAAAGTAGTCAAAGAACCACCAGTCACATCTTCCCTCTAACCCCTCAGCTACTCCATCCAACATGACTGTACAACCTCAGCCACAAAGGTCTAGGCATAACAACGCATTAACCACAGACTCTTTGCGCTATTCCACCTAGCCCCGACTCTTCACACCCCCCCCCCCCCCGGGCAGGGCGGCTCCAGGCCACACGCACACCCCGACGCTCCACAGCACGCCACAAACAGCGTGCCTCAAAGAGGAGAGCGAGCTCTCGGCAAGAAGAACTACTAAACCAGGACAAAGACGTTGTCCGGCAAGAAGACCTGCGAGACCGTGACGGCGATGGGATGAGGTTCTACAGAACCCCAGAAGAAGAGTGAAACGTGTCAGCCCCTGACAAAGAAGTTACTCTCAAAACTGATTGGACGTAGGCACAACAAGCCTGCCTTCAAGACCTAACAATGTAAGGACGCAGGCAAGAAAGCCCAGACCGCAAAAATGGATGGCAAGAGACCAGAGCCGCTGACGCACCCGAGAATGACGCCGCAAAAAAGGACCTCCCGGAAACCTCCGAGACGCCAGACCGATCCACGCCGCACGCTTGTAACGCCAGAAAAAAGCGCCCTATTGGCGCTACGCCGACGAGCGCAAGCGTTCCAGACGCTAGGGATGATGCCCGACTCGCAAAACCTGAGGCGCGTGCCGCCCTCCATGGGCGCAAAGGCAACAGGGAGACCCGACAAACTACTACGACACAGAAGACAAACCACATAAGCTACCCAACAACAGAATCAGCCTGGAACCGCCCTGCCCGGCACACCCTGGCATCGTGCTGAAGACTAACCTGCTCCCTTGACCTGCCCGGACAGCGCTGTTCCCGGACATCCCTCTAACCTGCACTACACTTAAAACCCCCTTCCTACAATGGCCAACCTCGCACCCTCCCTCCCTCGACCCCTCTCCGGCACCAGAGCCTCAACTTAGCTTGCAGACGGCCGCGACTCCGAATCCATCCCGGACAAGGCACACCACGCTCGGCCCGCTGGACTACTCCTGTGTCGCCAGGTTCCTCTCCACCATCTGCAAAACCAAACCCACCAAACCCATCCATCAGCATAACACTCGTCACCACAGACCTTTCGCACAACAAGCGCTGCCTCAAACCCGCTATGCCATGCCGCTCACCTGCTCATCACCAGTTCCAGAGCTGGACACCGCAGCTCTCGTCGCTCCCAGCAACTAGGATACCAAGAGACACAGTATTACCTTTGCGCTTGCAAGACGTCACCCGCCCCACGCTCCCTACTACCCAGCTCACCTCAAGCCCTCCTCCGGCTCCAAACGCAGCCCCCACAGAGCCTGCAAAAGCAGAGAGAAACACTGCAACTCGGTGGCCGTACAATACTTGGCTACCTACGAGACACCAACCCAAACCACAACCGCCTCACCTTCCGGGAACGCTTGTCAGCGGGCGGTGATATCCCTCCAAACAGCACCTGCAAAAGCACAATCAAAAAGGCACACGCTGAAATACTGCGCAAAACCACAGCCTGCCCACACCGATCCCCTTCTCCCCCTCCTTAACCTTGACCAACTTGCCTGCCTGTCCTCCGTCAATTTGGGTTGGCACTTTGAAGCCGACGCACCACCTGTAAGACCCAAACAACAGGGGCTGCTTAGAACTCGACCGGCCACACGCACCTCCTGAAAAATAACCGCTCCTTCAGCCCACCGATCCCCGCTCACCTCGCCCAAGTCAGCTCCGGGGCCCAGAGCTCACGTTGCTGATCGCTTGGAACCTTCACATGAAAAAAAAAAAAAAAAAAAAAAAAATAAGAAACACGTCTCAGAAACACCATAAAGTAGTCAAAGAACCACCAGTCACATCTTCCCTCTAACCCCTCAGCTACTCCATCCAACATGACTGTACAACCTCAGCCACAAAGGTCTAGGCATAACAACGCATTAACCACAGACTCTTTGCGCTATTCCACCTAGCCCCGACTCTTCACACCCCCCCCCCCCCCGGGCAGGGCGGCTCCAGGCCACACGCACACCCCGACGCTCCACAGCACGCCACAAACAGCGTGCCTCAAAGAGGAGAGCGAGCTCTCGGCAAGAAGAACTACTAAACCAGGACAAAGACGTTGTCCGGCAAGAAGACCTGCGAGACCGTGACGGCGATGGGATGAGGTTCTACAGAACCCCAGAAGAAGAGTGAAACGTGTCAGCCCCTGACAAAGAAGTTACTCTCAAAACTGATTGGACGTAGGCACAACAAGCCTGCCTTCAAGACCTAACAATGTAAGGACGCAGGCAAGAAAGCCCAGACCGCAAAAATGGATGGCAAGAGACCAGAGCCGCTGACGCACCCGAGAATGACGCCGCAAAAAAGGACCTCCCGGAAACCTCCGAGACGCCAGACCGATCCACGCCGCACGCTTGTAACGCCAGAAAAAAGCGCCCTATTGGCGCTACGCCGACGAGCGCAAGCGTTCCAGACGCTAGGGATGATGCCCGACTCGCAAAACCTGAGGCGCGTGCCGCCCTCCATGGGCGCAAAGGCAACAGGGAGACCCGACAAACTACTACGACACAGAAGACAAACCACATAAGCTACCCAACAACAGAATCAGCCTGGAACCGCCCTGCCCGGCACACCCTGGCATCGTGCTGAAGACTAACCCGCTCCCTTGACCTGCCCGGACAGCGCTGTTCCCGGACATCCCTGTTCCCGGACATCCCTCTAACCTGCACTACACTTAAAACCCCCTTCCTACAATGGCCAACCTCGCACCCTCCCTCCCTCGACCCCTCTCCGGCACCAGAGCCTCAACTTAGCTTGCAGACGGCCGCGACTCCGAATCCATCCCGGACAAGGCACACCACGCTCGGCCCGCTGGACTACTCCTGTGTCGCCAGGTTCCTCTCCACCATCTGCAAAACCAAACCCACCAAACCCATCCATCAGCATAACACTCGTCACCACAGACCTTTCGCACAACAAGCGCTGCCTCAAACCCGCTATGCCATGCCGCTCACCTGCTCATCACCAGTTCCAGAGCTGGACACCGCAGCTCTCGTCGCTCCCAGCAACTAGGATACCAAGAGACACAGTATTACCTTTGCGCTTGCAAGACGTCACCCGCCCCACGCTCCCTACTACCCAGCTCACCTCAAGCCCTCCTCCGGCTCCAAACGCAGCCCCCACAGAGCCTGCAAAAGCAGAGAGAAACACTGCAACTCGGTGGCCGTACAATACTTGGCTACCTACGAGACACCAACCCAAACCACAACCGCCTCACCTTCCGGGAACGCTTGTCAGCGGGCGGTGATATCCCTCCAAACAGCACCTGCAAAAGCACAATCAAAAAGGCACACGCTGAAATACTGCGCAAAACCACAGCCTGCCCACACCGATCCCCTTCTCCCCCTCCTTAACCTTGACCAACTTGCCTGCCTGTCCTCCGTCAATTTGGGTTGGCACTTTGAAGCCGACGCACCACCTGTAAGACCCAAACAACAGGGGCTGCTTAGAACTCGACCGGCCACACGCACCTCCTGAAAAATAACCGCTCCTTCAGCCCACCGATCCCCGCTCACCTCGCCCAAGTCAGCTCCGGGGCCCAGAGCTCACGTTGCTGATCGCTTGGAACCTTCACATGAAAAAAAAAAAAAAAAAAAATAAGAAACACGTCTCAGAAACACCATAAAGTAGTCAAAGAACCACCAGTCACATCTTCCCTCTAACCCCTCAGCTACTCCATCCAACATGACTGTACAACCTCAGCCACAAAGGTCTAGGCATAACAACGCATTAACCACAGACTCTTTGCGCTATTCCACCTAGCCCCGACTCTTCACACCCCCCCCCCCCCCCGGGCAGGGCGGCTCCAGGCCACACGCACACCCCGACGCTCCACAGCACGCCACAAACAGCGTGCCTCAAAGAGGAGAGCGAGCTCTCGGCAAGAAGAACTACTAAACCAGGACAAAGACGTTGTCCGGCAAGAAGACCTGCGAGACCGTGACGGCGATGGGATGAGGTTCTACAGAACCCCAGAAGAAGAGTGAAACGTGTCAGCCCCTGACAAAGAAGTTACTCTCAAAACTGATTGGACGTAGGCACAACAAGCCTGCCTTCAAGACCTAACAATGTAAGGACGCAGGCAAGAAAGCCCAGACCGCAAAAATGGATGGCAAGAGACCAGAGCCGCTGACGCACCCGAGAATGACGCCGCAAAAAAGGACCTCCCGGAAACCTCCGAGACGCCAGACCGATCCACGCCGCACGCTTGTAACGCCAGAAAAAAGCGCCCTATTGGCGCTACGCCGACGAGCGCAAGCGTTCCAGACGCTAGGGATGATGCCCGACTCGCAAAACCTGAGGCGCGTGCCGCCCTCCATGGGCGCAAAGGCAACAGGGAGACCCGACAAACTACTACGACACAGAAGACAAACCACATAAGCTACCCAACAACAGAATCAGCCTGGAACCGCCCTGCCCGGCACACCCTGGCATCGTGCTGAAGACTAACCTGCTCCCTTGACCTGCCCGGACAGCGCTGTTCCCGGACATCCCTCTAACCTGCACTACACTTAAAACCCCCTTCCTACAATGGCCAACCTCGCACCCTCCCTCCCTCGACCCCTCTCCGGCACCAGAGCCTCAACTTAGCTTGCAGACGGCCGCGACTCCGAATCCATCCCGGACAAGGCACACCACGCTCGGCCCGCTGGACTACTCCTGTGTCGCCAGGTTCCTCTCCACCATCTGCAAAACCAAACCCACCAAACCCATCCATCAGCATAACACTCGTCACCACAGACCTTTCGCACAACAAGCGCTGCCTCAAACCCGCTATGCCATGCCGCTCACCTGCTCATCACCAGTTCCAGAGCTGGACACCGCAGCTCTCGTCGCTCCCAGCAACTAGGATACCAAGAGACACAGTATTACCTTTGCGCTTGCAAGACGTCACCCGCCCCACGCTCCCTACTACCCAGCTCACCTCAAGCCCTCCTCCGGCTCCAAACGCAGCCCCCACAGAGCCTGCAAAAGCAGAGAGAAACACTGCAACTCGGTGGCCGTACAATACTTGGCTACCTACGAGACACCAACCCAAACCACAACCGCCTCACCTTCCGGGAACGCTTGTCAGCGGGCGGTGATATCCCTCCAAACAGCACCTGCAAAAGCACAATCAAAAAGGCACACGCTGAAATACTGCGCAAAACCACAGCCTGCCCACACCGATCCCCTTCTCCCCCTCCTTAACCTTGACCAACTTGCCTGCCTGTCCTCCGTCAATTTGGGTTGGCACTTTGAAGCCGACGCACCACCTGTAAGACCCAAACAACAGGGGCTGCTTAGAACTCGACCGGCCACACGCACCTCCTGAAAAATAACCGCTCCTTCAGCCCACCGATCCCCGCTCACCTCGCCCAAGTCAGCTCCGGGGCCCAGAGCTCACGTTGCTGATCGCTTGGAACCTTCACATGAAAAAAAAAAAAAAAAAAAAAAAAATAAGAAACACGTCTCAGAAACACCATAAAGTAGTCAAAGAACCACCAGTCACATCTTCCCTCTAACCCCTCAGCTACTCCATCCAACATGACTGTACAACCTCAGCCACAAAGGTCTAGGCATAACAACGCATTAACCACAGACTCTTTGCGCTATTCCACCTAGCCCCGACTCTTCACACCCCCCCCCCCCCGGGCAGGGCGGCTCCAGGCCACACGCACACCCCGACGCTCCACAGCACGCCACAAACAGCGTGCCTCAAAGAGGAGAGCGAGCTCTCGGCAAGAAGAACTACTAAACCAGGACAAAGACGTTGTCCGGCAAGAAGACCTGCGAGACCGTGACGGCGATGGGATGAGGTTCTACAGAACCCCAGAAGAAGAGTGAAACGTGTCAGCCCCTGACAAAGAAGTTACTCTCAAAACTGATTGGACGTAGGCACAACAAGCCTGCCTTCAAGACCTAACAATGTAAGGACGCAGGCAAGAAAGCCCAGACCGCAAAAATGGATGGCAAGAGACCAGAGCCGCTGACG
Organism: Platalea leucorodia; assembly: GCF_965183815.1. Taxonomy (NCBI): domain Eukaryota; kingdom Metazoa; phylum Chordata; class Aves; order Pelecaniformes; family Threskiornithidae; genus Platalea; species Platalea leucorodia. Next base: position 19,230 of record NW_028121024.1, read on the forward strand.
CACCCGAGAATGACGCCGCAAAAAAGGACCTCCCGGAAACCTCCGAGACGCCAGACCGATCCACGCCGCACGCTTGTAACGCCAGAAAAAAGCGCCCTATTGGCGCTACGCCGACGAGCGCAAGCGTTCCAGACGCTAGGGATGATGCCCGACTCGCAAAACCTGAGGCGCGTGCCGCCCTCCATGGGCGCAAAGGCAACAGGGAGACCCGACAAACTACTACGACACAGAAGACAAACCACATAAGCTACCCAACAACAGAATCAGCCTGGAACCGCCCTGCCCGGCACACCCTGGCATCGTGCTGAAGACTAACCCGCTCCCTTGACCTGCCCGGACAGCGCTGTTCCCGGACATCCCTGTTCCCGGACATCCCTCTAACCTGCACTACACTTAAAACCCCCTTCCTACAATGGCCAACCTCGCACCCTCCCTCCCTCGACCCCTCTCCGGCACCAGAGCCTCAACTTAGCTTGCAGACGGCCGCGACTCCGAATCCATCCCGGACAAGGCACACCACGCTCGGCCCGCTGGACTACTCCTGTGTCGCCAGGTTCCTCTCCACCATCTGCAAAACCAAACCCACCAAACCCATCCATCAGCATAACACTCGTCACCACAGACCTTTCGCACAACAAGCGCTGCCTCAAACCCGCTATGCCATGCCGCTCACCTGCTCATCACCAGTTCCAGAGCTGGACACCGCAGCTCTCGTCGCTCCCAGCAACTAGGATACCAAGAGACACAGTATTACCTTTGCGCTTGCAAGACGTCACCCGCCCCACGCTCCCTACTACCCAGCTCACCTCAAGCCCTCCTCCGGCTCCAAACGCAGCCCCCACAGAGCCTGCAAAAGCAGAGAGAAACACTGCAACTCGGTGGCCGTACAATACTTGGCTACCTACGAGACACCAACCCAAACCACAACCGCCTCACCTTCCGGGAACGCTTGTCAGCGGGCGGTGATATCCCTCCAAACAGCACCTGCAAAAGCACAATCAAAAAGGCACACGCTGAAATACTGCGCAAAACCACAGCCTGCCCACACCGATCCCCTTCTCCCCCTCCTTAACCTTGACCAACTTGCCTGCCTGTCCTCCGTCAATTTGGGTTGGCACTTTGAAGCCGACGCACCACCTGTAAGACCCAAACAACAGGGGCTGCTTAGAACTCGACCGGCCACACGCACCTCCTGAAAAATAACCGCTCCTTCAGCCCACCGATCCCCGCTCACCTCGCCCAAGTCAGCTCCGGGGCCCAGAGCTCACGTTGCTGATCGCTTGGAACCTTCACATGAAAAAAAAAAAAAAAAAAATAAGAAACACGTCTCAGAAACACCATAAAGTAGTCAAAGAACCACCAGTCACATCTTCCCTCTAACCCCTCAGCTACTCCATCCAACATGACTGTACAACCTCAGCCACAAAGGTCTAGGCATAACAACGCATTAACCACAGACTCTTTGCGCTATTCCACCTAGCCCCGACTCTTCACACCCCCCCCCCCCCCGGGCAGGGCGGCTCCAGGCCACACGCACACCCCGACGCTCCACAGCACGCCACAAACAGCGTGCCTCAAAGAGGAGAGCGAGCTCTCGGCAAGAAGAACTACTAAACCAGGACAAAGACGTTGTCCGGCAAGAAGACCTGCGAGACCGTGACGGCGATGGGATGAGGTTCTACAGAACCCCAGAAGAAGAGTGAAACGTGTCAGCCCCTGACAAAGAAGTTACTCTCAAAACTGATTGGACGTAGGCACAACAAGCCTGCCTTCAAGACCTAACAATGTAAGGACGCAGGCAAGAAAGCCCAGACCGCAAAAATGGATGGCAAGAGACCAGAGCCGCTGACGCACCCGAGAATGACGCCGCAAAAAAGGACCTCCCGGAAACCTCCGAGACGCCAGACCGATCCACGCCGCACGCTTGTAACGCCAGAAAAAAGCGCCCTATTGGCGCTACGCCGACGAGCGCAAGCGTTCCAGACGCTAGGGATGATGCCCGACTCGCAAAACCTGAGGCGCGTGCCGCCCTCCATGGGCGCAAAGGCAACAGGGAGACCCGACAAACTACTACGACACAGAAGACAAACCACATAAGCTACCCAACAACAGAATCAGCCTGGAACCGCCCTGCCCGGCACACCCTGGCATCGTGCTGAAGACTAACCTGCTCCCTTGACCTGCCCGGACAGCGCTGTTCCCGGACATCCCTCTAACCTGCACTACACTTAAAACCCCCTTCCTACAATGGCCAACCTCGCACCCTCCCTCCCTCGACCCCTCTCCGGCACCAGAGCCTCAACTTAGCTTGCAGACGGCCGCGACTCCGAATCCATCCCGGACAAGGCACACCACGCTCGGCCCGCTGGACTACTCCTGTGTCGCCAGGTTCCTCTCCACCATCTGCAAAACCAAACCCACCAAACCCATCCATCAGCATAACACTCGTCACCACAGACCTTTCGCACAACAAGCGCTGCCTCAAACCCGCTATGCCATGCCGCTCACCTGCTCATCACCAGTTCCAGAGCTGGACACCGCAGCTCTCGTCGCTCCCAGCAACTAGGATACCAAGAGACACAGTATTACCTTTGCGCTTGCAAGACGTCACCCGCCCCACGCTCCCTACTACCCAGCTCACCTCAAGCCCTCCTCCGGCTCCAAACGCAGCCCCCACAGAGCCTGCAAAAGCAGAGAGAAACA
>NW_028121023.1:0-21919 GCF_965183815.1 Platalea leucorodia
AGTAGCCAGGCAACCCCATTCACAGCCCCACAAACGCTGACGCTGTCTCTTTCGTGAGCCTCCCAAACTCCAGTAATATCTGCCTGGGATGCTGCGTACAGCCAGATCCCAGCTCAGCAACTGCGAACGTCGCGGGCTTCCTCCCACCCCAAAGGGGCCAGGACCACAAGCTCTTGCTGCTCTTCAAGTAGCCAGGCAACCCCATTCACAGCCCCACAAATGCTGACGCTCTCTCTTTCGTGAGCCTCCCAAACTCCAAGACTATCTGCCTGGGACGGTGAGTACAGCCAGAGCCAGGCTCAGCAATTGCGAATAACCGTACCATCCTCCCACCCCAAAGGGGCCAGGACCAAAAGCTCTTGCTTCTCTTCAGGTAGCCAGGCAACTCCATTCACAGCCCCACAAACGCTGACGCTGTCTCTTTCGTGAGCCTCCCAAACTCCAAGACTATCTGCCTGGGACGTTGAGTACAGCCAGAGCCAGGCTCAGCAATTGTGAACCGTTCCGACATTCCTCCCACCCCAAAGAGGCCAGGACCACAAGCTCTTGCTGCTCTTCAAGTAGCCAGGCAACTCCATTCACAGCCCCACAAACGCTGACGCTGTCTCTTTCGTGAGCCTCCCAAACTCCAATACTATCTGCCTGGGACGCTGAGTACAGCCAGAGCCAGGCTCAGCGATTGCGAATGTCCCGGGATTCCTCCCACCCCAAAGGGGCCAGGACCAAAAGCTCTTGCTGCTCTTCAAGTAGCCAGGCAACCCCATTCACAGCCCCACAAACGCTGACGCTCTCTCTTTCATGAGCCTCCCAAACTCCAGTACTATCTGCCTGGGACGCTGAGTACAGCCAGAACCAAGCTAAGCAATTGCGAATAACCGAGCCTTCCTTCCACCCCAGAGGGACCAGTACCAAAAGCTCTTGCTTCTCTTCAGGTAGCCAGGCAACCCCATTCACAGCCCCACAAACGCTGATGCTGTCTCTTTCGTGAGCCTCCCAAACTCCAAGACTATCTGCCTGGGACGCTGAGGACACCCGGAGCCAGGCTCAGCAATTGCGAATAACAGTGCATTCCTCCCACCCCAAAGGGGCCAGGTCCAAAAGCTCTTGCTGTTCTTCAAGTAGCCAGGCAACCCCATTCACAGCCCCACAAATGCTGAAGCTGTCTCTTTCGTGAGCCTCCCAAACTCCAAGACTATCTGCCTGGGACGCTGAGGACACCTGGAGCCAGGCTCAGCAATTGCGAATAACAGTGCATTCCTCCCACCCCAAAGGGGCCAGGTCCAAAAGCTCTTGCTGCTCTTCAAGTAGCCAGGCAACCCCATTCACAGCCCCACAAATGCTGACGCTCTCTCTTTCGTGAGCCTCCCAAACTCCAAGACTATCTGCCTGGGACGCTGAGGACACCCGGAGCCAGGCTCAGCAATTGCGCATAACCGTGCCTTCCTTCCACCCCAAAGGACCCAGGACCAAAAGCTCTTGCTGCTCTTCAAGTAGCCAGGCAACCCCATTCACAGCCCCACAAACGCTGACACTGTCTCTTTCGTGAGCCTCCCAAACTCCAAGACTATCTGCCTGTGACGCTGAATACAGCCGGAGCCAGGCTCAGCGATTGATAACGTCCCGGGATTCCTCCCACCCCAAAGAGGGCAGGACCAAAAGCTCTTGCTGCTCTTCAAGTAGCCAGGCAACCCCATTCACAGCCCCACAAACGCTGACGCTGTCTCTTTCGTGAGCCTCCCAAACTCCAAGACTATCTGCCTGGGACTCTGAATACAGCCGGAGCCAGGCTCAGCGATTGTGAACGTCCAGAGATTCCTCCCACCCCAAAGAGGCCAGGACCAAAAGCTCTTGCTGCTCTTCAAGTAGCCAGGCAACCCCATTCACAGCCCCACAAACGCTGACGCTGTCTCTTTCGTGAGCCTCCCAAACTCCAATACTATCTGCCTGGGACACTGAATACAGCCGGAGCCAGGCTCAGCAATTGCGAATAACCGTTCCTTCCTCCCACCCCAAAGGGGCCAGGACCAAAAGCTCTTGCTTCTCTTCAGGTAGCCAGGCAACCCCATTCACAGCCCCACAAACGCTGACGCTGTCTCTTTCGTGAGCCTCCCAAACTCCAAGACTATCTGCCTGGGACGCTGAGTACAGCCAGAGCCAGGCTCAGAAATTGTGAACCGTTCCGACATTCCTCCCACCCCAAAGGGGCCAGGACCAAAAGCGCTTGCTGCTCTTCAAGTAGCCAGGCAACTCCATTCACAGCCCCACAAACGCTGACACTGTCTCTTTCGTGAGCCTCCCAAAGTCCAAGACTATCTGCCTGGGACGCTGAGTACAGCCAGAGCCAGGCTCAGTAATTGAGAATGTCTCGAGATTCCTCCCACCCCAAAGGGGCCAGGACCAAAAGCTCTTGCTGCTCTTCAAGTAGCAAGGCAACCCCATTCACAGCCCCACAAACGCTGACGCTGTCTCTTTCGTGAGACTCCCAAACTCCAAGACTATCTGCCTGGGACGCTGAGTACAGCCAGAACCAAGCTAAGCAATTGCGAATAACCGTGCCTTCCTCCCACCCCAGAGGGACCAGTACCAAAAGCTCTTGCTTCTCTTCAGGTAGCCAGGCAACCCCATTCACAGCCCCACAAACGCTGACGCTGTCTCTTTCGTGAGCCTCCCAAACTCCAAGACTAGCTGCCTGGGACGCTGAGTACAGCCAGAGCCAGGCTCAGAAATTGTGAACCGTTCCGACATTCCTCCCACCCCAAAGGGGCCAGGACCAAAAGCGCTTCCTGCTCTTCAAGTAGCCAGGCAACTCCATTCACAGCCCCACAAACGCTGACACTGTCTCTTTCGTGAGCCTCCCAAAGTCAAATACTATCTGCCTGGGACGCTGAGTACAGCCAGAGCCAGGCTCAGTAATTGAGAATGTCTCGAGATTCCTCCCACCCCAAAGAGGCCAGGACCAAAAGCTCTTGCTGCTCTTCAAGTAGACAGGCAACCCCATTCACAGCCCCACAAACGCTGACGCTCTCTCTTTCGTGAGCCTCCCAAACTCCAAGACTATCTGCCTGGGACGCTGAGTACAGCCAGAACCAAGCTAAGCAATTGCGAATAACCGTGCCTTCCTTCCACCCCAAAGGGGCCAGGACCAAAAGCTCTTGCTGCTCTTCAAGTAGCCAGGCAACCCAATTCACAGCCCCACAAACGCTGACGCTGTCTCTTTCGTGAGCCTCCCAAACTCCAAGACTATCTGCATGGGACGCTGAGGACACCCGGAGCCAGACTCAGCAATTGCGAATAACCGTGCCTTCGTCCCACCCCAAAGGGGCCAGGACAAAAAGCTCTTGCTGCTCTTCAAGTAGCCAGGCAACCCCATTCACAGCCCCACAAACGCTGACGCTGTCTCTTTCGTGAGCCTCCCAAACTCCAAGACTATCTGCCTGGGACGCTGAGTACAGCCAGAGCCAAGCTAAGCAATTGCGAATAACCGTGCCTTCCTCCCACCCCAAAGGGGCCAGGACCAAAAGCTCTTGCTGCTCTTCAAGTAGCCAGGCAACCCCATTCACAGCCCCACAAATGCTGACGCTCTCTCTTTCGTGAGCCTCCCAAACTCCAAGACTATCTGCCTGGGACGCTGAGGACACCCGGAGCCAGGCTCAGCAATTGCGAATAACCGTGCCTTCCTTCCACCCCAAAGGAGCAAGGACCAAAAGCTCTTGCTGCTCTTCAAGTAGCCAGGCAACTCCATTCACAGCCCCACAAACGCTGACGCTGTCTCTTTCTGGTGCCTCCCAAACTCCAAGACTATCTGCCTGTGACGCTGAATACAGCCGGAGCCAGGCTCAGCGATTGCGAACGTCCCGGGATTCCTCCCACCCCAAAGAGGGCAGGACCAAAAGCTCTTGCTGCTCTTCAAGTAGCCAGGCAACCCCATTCACAGCCCCACAAACGCTGATGCTGTCTCTTTCGTGAGCCTCCCAAACTCCAAGATTATCTGCCTGGGATGCTGCGTACAGCCAGAGCCAGGCTCAGCAATTGCGACCGTCCCGGGATTCCTCCCACCCCAAAGGGGCCAGGACCAAAAGCTCTTGCTGCTCTTCAAGTAGCCAGGCAACCCCATTTACAGCCCCACAAACGCTGACGCTGTCTCTTTCGTGAGCCTCCCAAACTCCAGTACTATCTGCCTGGGATGCTGCGTACAGCCAGATCCCAGCTCAGCACCTGCGAAAGTCGCGGGATTCCTCCCACCCCAAAGGGGCCAGGACCAAAAGCTCTTGCTGCTCTTCAAGTAGCCAGGCAACTCCATTCACAGCCCCAAAAACGCTGACGCTGTCTCTTTCATGAGCCTCCCAAACTCCAGTACTATCTGCCTGGGACGCTGAGTACAGCCGGAGCCAGGCTCAGCAATTGCGAATAACCGTGCCTTCCTCCCACCCCAAAGAGGCCAGGACCAAAAGCTCTTGCTGCTCTTCAAGTAGCCAGGCAACCCCATTCACAGCCCCACAAACGCTGACGCTGTCTCTTTCGTGAGCCTCCCAAACTCCAGTAATATCTGCCTGGGATGCTGCGTACAGCCAGATCCCAGCTCAGCAACTGCGAACGTCGCGGGATTCCTCCCACCCCAAAGGGGCCAGGACCACAAGCTCTTGCTGCTCTTCAAGTAGCCAGGCAACCCCATTCACAGCCCCACAAATGCTGACGCTCTCTCTTTCGTGAGCCTCCCAAACTCCAAGACTATCTGCCTGGGACGGTGAGTACAGCCAGAGCCAGGCTCAGCAATTGCGAATAACAGTGCATTCCTCCCACCCCAAAGGGGCCAGGACCAAAAGCTCTTGCTTCTCTTCAGGTAGCCAGGCAACCCCATTCACAGCCCCACAAACGCTGACGCTGTCTCTTTCGTGAGCCTCCCAAACTCCAAGACTATCTGCCTGGGACGTTGAGTACAGCCAGAGCCAGGCTCAGCAACTGTGAACCGTTCCGACATTCCTCCCACCCCAAAGAGGCCAGGACCACAAGCTCTTGCTGCTCTTCAAGTAGCCAGGCAACTCCATTCACAGCCCCACAAACGCTGACGCTGTCTCTTTCGTGAGCCTCCCAAACTCCAAGACTATCTGCCTGGGACGCTGAGTACAGCCAGAGCCAGGCTCAGCGATTGCGAATGTCCCGGGATTCCTCCCACCCCAAAGGGGCCAGGACCACAAGCTCTTGCTGCTCTTCAAGTAGCCAGGCAACCCCATTCACAGCCCCACAAACGCTGACACAGTCTCTTTCGTGAGCCTCCCAAACTCCAATACTATCTGCCTGGGACGCTGAGTACAGCCAGAGCCAGGCTCAGTAATTGAGAATGTCTCCAGATTCCTCCCACTCCAAAGGGGCCAGGACCAAAAGCTCTTGCTGCTCTTCAAGTAGCCAGGCAACCCCATTCACAGCCCCACAAACGCTGACGCTCTCTCTTTCATGAGCCTCCCAAACTCCAGTACTATCTGCCTGGGACGCTGAGTACAGCCAGAACCAAGCTAAGCAATTGCGAATAACCGAGCCTTCCTTCCACCCCAGAGGGACCAGTACCAAAAGCTCTTGCTTCTCTTCAGGTAGCCAGGCAACCCCATTCACAGCCCCACAAACGCTGACGCTGTCTCTTTCGTGAGCCTCCCAAACTCCAAGACTATCTGCCTGGGACGCTGAGTACAGCCAGAGCCAGGCTCAGAAACTGTGAACCGTTCCTACATTCCTCCCACCCCAAAGGGGCCAGGACCAAAAGCTCTTGCTGCTCTTCAAGTAGCCAGGCAACCCCATTCACAGCCCCACAAACGCTGATGCTGTCTCTTTCGTGAGCCTCCCAAACTCCAAGACTATCTGCCTGGGACGCTGAGGACACCCGGAGCCAGGCTCAGCAATTGCGAATAACAGTGCATTCCTCCCACCCCAAAGGGGCCAGGTCCAAAAGCTCTTGCTGCTCTTCAAGTAGCCAGGCAACCCCATTCACAGCCCCACAAATGCTGAAGCTGTCTCTTTCGTGAGCCTCCCAAACTCCAAGACTATCTGCCTGGGACGCTGAGGACACCTGGAGCCAGGCTCAGCAATTGCGAATAACAGTGCATTCCTCCCACCCCAAAGGGGCCAGGTCCAAAAGCTCTTGCTGCTCTTCAAGTAGCCAGGCAACCCCATTCACAGCCCCACAAACGCTGACGCTGTCTCTTTCGTGAGCCTCCCAAACTCGAATACTATCTGCCTGGGACGCTGCGTACAGCCAGAACCAGGCTCAGCAACTGCGAACGTCCAGAGATTCCTCCCACCCCAAAGGGGTCAGGACCAAAAGCGCTTGCTGCTCTTCAAGTAGCCAGGCAACCCCATTCACAGCCCCAAAAACGCTGACGCTCTCTCTTTCGTGAGCCTCCCAAACTCCAAGACTATCTGCCTGGGACGCTGAGGACACCCGGAGCCAGGCTCAGCAATTGCGAATAACAGTGCATTCCTCCCACCCCAAAGGGGCCAGGACCAAAAGCTCTTGCTGCTCTTCAAGTAGCCAGGCAACCCCATTCACAGCCCCACAAATGCTGACGCTGTGTCTTTCGTGAGCCTCCCAAACTCCAAGACTATCTGCCTGGGACGCTGAGGACACCAGGAGCCAGTCTCAGCAATTGCGAATAACCGTGCCTTCCTCCCACCCCAAAGGGGCCAGGACCAAAAGCTCTTGCTGCTCTTCAAGAAGCCAGGCAACCCCATTCACAGCCCCACAAATGCTGACGCTGTCTCTTTTGTGAGCCTCCCAAACTCCAAGACTATCTGCCTGGGACGCTGAGTACAGCCGTAACCTGGATCAGCAATTGCAAACATCCCAAGATTCCTCCCACTCCAAAGGGGCCAGGACCACAAGCTCTTGCTGCTCCTCAAGTAGCCAGGCAACCCCATTCACAGCCCCACAAACGCTGACGCTGTCTCTTTCTGTGGCCTCCCAAACTCCAAGACTATCTGCCTGGGACGCTGAGGACACCCGGAGCCAGGCTCAGCAATTGCGAATAACCGTGCCTTCCTTCCACCCCAAAGGGGCCAGTACCAAAAGCTCTTGCTGCTCTTCAAGTAGCCAGGCAACCCCATTCACAGCCCCACAAACCCTGGCGCTGTCTCTTTTTGTGGCCTCCCAAACTCCAAGACTATCTGCCTGGGACGCTGAGGATATCCGGAGCAGGGCTCAGCAATTGCGAATAACCGTGCCTTCCTCCCACCCCAAAGGGGCCAGGACCAAAAGCTCTTGCTGCTCTTCAAGTAGCCAGGCAACCCCATTCACAGCCCCACAAACGCTGACGCTCTCTCTTTCATGAGCCTCCCAAACTCCAAGACTATCTGCCTGGTATGCTGCGTACAGCCAGAGCCAGGCTCAGCAATTGCGACCGTCCCGGGATTCCTCCCACCCCAAAGAGGCCAGGACCAAAAGCTCTTGCTGCTCTTCAAGTAGCCAGGCAACCCCATTCACAGCCCCGCAAACGCTGACGCTGTCTCTTTCGTGAGCCTCCCAAACTCCAGTACTATCTGCCTGGGACGCTGAGTACAGCCAGAGCCAAGCTAAGCAATTGCGAATAACCGTTCCTTCCTCCCACCCCAAAGGGGCCAGGACCAAAAGCTCTTGCTGCTCTTCAAGTAGCCAGGCAACCCCATTCACAGCCACACAAACGCTGACGCTGTCTCTTTCGTGAGCCTCTCAAACTCCAGTACTATCTGCCTGGGACGCTGAGTACAGCCAGAGCCAGGCTCAGAAATTGCGACCGTCCCGACTTTCCTCCCACCCCAAAGGGGAGAGGACCAAAAGCTCGTGCTGCTCTTCAAGTAGCCAGGCAACCCCATTCACAGCCCCACAAACGCTGACGCTGTCTCTTTTGTGAGCCTCCCAAACTCCAATACTATCTGCCTGGGACGCTGCGTACAGCCAGAGCCAGGCTCAGCAATTGCGACCATCCCAGGATTCCTCCCACCCCAAAGGGGCCAGGACCAAAAGCTCTTGCTGCTCTTCAAGTAGCCAGGCAACCCCATTCACAGCCCCACAAATGCTGACGCTCTCTCTTTCGTGAGCCTCCCAAACTCCAAGACTATCTGCCTGGGACGCTGAGGACACCAGGAGCCAGTCTCAGCAATTGCGAATAACCGTGCCTTCCTCCCACCCCAAAGGGGCCAGGACCAAAAGCTCTTGCTGCTCTTCAAGAAGCCAGGCAACCCCATTCACAGCCCCACAAACGCTGACGCTGTCTCTATCGTGAGCCTCCCAAACTCCAAGACTATCTGCCTGGTATGCTGCGTACAGCCAGAGCCAGGCTCAGCAACTGCGAACGTCCAGAGATTCCTCCCACCCCAAAGGGGCCAGGACCAAAAGCTCTTGCTGCTCTTCAAGTAGCCAGGCAACCCCATTCACAGCCCCACAAACGCTGACGCTCTCTCTTTCATGAGCCTCCCAAACTCCAAGACTATCTGCCTGGTATGCTGCGTACAGCCAGAGCCAGGCTCAGCAATTGCGACCGTCCCAAGATTCCTCCCACTCCAAAGGGGCCAGGACCAAAAGCTCTTGCTGCTCTTCAAGTAGCCAGGCAACCCCATTCACAGCCCCACAAACGCTGACACTGTCTCTTTCGTGAGCCTCCCAAACTCCAGTACTATCTGCCTGGGACGCTGCGTACAGCCAGAGCCAGGCTCAGCAATTGCGACCGTCCCGGGATTCCTCCCACCCCAAAGGTGCCAGGACCAAAAGCTCTTGCTGCTTTTCAAGTAGCCAGGCAACCCCATTCACAGCCCCACAAACGCTGACGCTCTCTCTTTCGTGAGCCTCCCAAACTCCAAGACTGACTGCCTGGGACGCTGTGTACAGCCAGAGCCAGGCTCAGAAATTGTGACCGTCCCGACATTCCTCCCACCCCAAAGAGGCCAGGTCCAAAAGCTCTTGCTGCTCTTCAAGTAGCCAGGAAACCCCATTCACAGCCCCACAAACGCTGACGCTGTCTCTTTCGTGAGAATCCCAAAGTCCAATACTATCTGCCTGGGACGGTGAGTACAGCCAGAGCCAGGCTCAGAAACTGTGACCGTCCCGACATTCCTCCCACCCCAAAGAGGCCAGGACCAAAAGCTCTTGCTGCTCTTCAAGTAGCCAGGCAACACCATTCACAGCCCCACAAACGCTGACGCTGTCTCTTTCGTGAGCCTCCCAAACTCCAAGACTATCTGCCTGGGACGCTGAGTACAGCCAGAGCCAAGCTAAGCAATTGCGAATAACCGTGCCTTCCTCCCACCCCAAAGGGGCCAGGACCAAAAGCTCTTGCTGCTCTTCAAGTAGCCAGGCAACCCCATTCACAGCCCCACAAACGCTGACGCTGTCTCTATCGTGAGCCTCCCAAACTCCAATATTATCTGCCTGGGATGCTGCGTACAGCCAGATCCCAGCTGAGCAATTGCGACCGTCCCGGGATTCCTCCCACCCCAAAGAAGCCAGGACCACAAGCTCTTGCTGCTCTTCAAGTAGCCAGGCAACCCCATTCACAGCCCCACAAACGCTGACGCTGTCTCTTTCGTGAGAATCCCAAAGTCCAATACTATCTGCCTGGGACGGTGAGTACAGCCAGAGCCAGGCTCAGAAACTGTGACCGTCCCGACATTCCTCCCACCCCAAAGAGGCCAGGACCAAAAGCTCTTGCTGCTCTTCAAGTAGCCAGGCAACACCATTCACAGCCCCACAAACGCTGACGCTGTCTCTTTCGTGAGCCTCCCAAACTCCAAGACTATCTGCCTGGGACGCTGAGTACAGCCAGAGCCAAGCTAAGCAATTGCGAATAACCGTGCCTTCCTCCCACCCCAAAGGGGCCAGGACCAAAAGCTCTTGCTGCTCTTCAAGTAGCCAGGCAACCCCATTCACAGCCCCACAAACGCTGACGCTGTCTCTATCGTGAGCCTCCCAAACTCCAATATTATCTGCCTGGGATGCTGCGTACAGCCAGATCCCAGCTGAGCAATTGCGACCGTCCCGGGATTCCTCCCACCCCAAAGAAGCCAGGACCACAAGCTCTTGCTGCTCTTCAAGTAGCCAGGCAACCCCATTCACAGCCCCACAAACGCTGACGCTGTCTCTTTCTGTGGCCTCCCAAACTCCAAGACTATATTCCTGGGACGGTGAGTACAGCCAGAGCCAGGCTCAGCAATTGCGAATGTCTCGAGATTCCTCCCACCCCAAAGAGGCCAGGACCAAAAGCTCGTGCTGCTCTTCAAGTAGCCAGGCAAGCCCATTAACAGCCCCACAAACGCTGACGCTCTCTCTTTCGTGAGCCTCCCAAACTCCAGTACTATCTGCCTGGGACGCTGAGTACAGCCAGAGCCAGGCTCAGTAATTGAGAATGTCTCGAGATTCCTCCCACCCCAAAGGGGCCAGGACCAAAAGCTCTTGCTGCTCTTCCATTAGCCAGGCAACCCCATTCACAGCCCCACAAACGCTGACGCTGTCTCTTTCGTGAGCCTCCCAAACTCCAAGACTATCTGCCTGGGACGCTGCGTACAGCCAGACCCCGTCTCAGCAACTGCGAACGTCCAGAGATTCGTCACACCCCAAAGGGGCCAGGACCAAAAGCTCTTGCTGCTCTTCAAGTAGCCAGGCAACCCCATTCACAGCCCCACAAACGCTGACGCTCTCTCTTTCGTGAGCCTCCCAAACTCCAAGACTATCTGCCTGGGACGCTGCGTACAGCCAGAACCAGGCTCAGCAATTGCGAACGTCCCAGGATTCCTCCCACCCCAAAGGGGCCAGGACTAAAAGCTCTTGCTGCTCTTCAAGTAGCCAGGCAACCCCATTCACAGCTCCACAAACGCTGACGCTGTCTCTTTCGTGAGCCTCCCAAACTCCAAGACTGACTGCCTGGTATGCTGCGTACAGCCAGAGCCAGGCTCAGAAATTGTGACCGTCCCGACATTCCTCCCACCCCAAAGGGGCCAGGTCCAAAAGCTCTTGCTGCTCTTCAAGTAGCCAGGCAACCCCATTCACAGCCCCACAAACGCTGACGCTGTCTCTTTCGTGAGCCTCCCAAACTCCAAGACTATCTGCCTGGGACGCTGAGTACAGCCAGAGCCAAGCTAAGCAATTGCGAATAACCGTGCCTTCCTCCCACCCCAAAGGGGCCAGGACCAAAAGCTCTTGCTGCTCTTCAAGTAGCCAGGCAACCCCATTCACAGCCCCAAAAACGCTGACGCTCTCTCTTTCGTGAGCCTCCCAAACTCCAAGACTATCTGCCTGGGACGCTGAGTACAGCCAGAGCCAGGCTCAGTAATTGAGAATGTCTCGAGATTCCTCCCACCCCAAAGGGGCCAGGACCACAAGCTCTTGCTGCTCTTCAAGTAGCCAGGCAACCCCATTCACAGCCCCACAAACGCTGACACAGTCTCTTTCGTGAGCCTCCCAAACTCCAGTACTATCTGCCTGGGACGGTGAGTACAGCCAGAGCCAGGCTCAGTAATTGAGAATGTCTCGAGATTCCTCCCACCCCAAAGGGGCCAGGACCAAAAGCTCGTGCTGCTCTTCAAGTAGGCAGGCAACCCCATTCACAGCCCCACAAACGCTGACGCTGTGTCTTTCGTGAGCCTCCCAAACTCCAAGACTATCTGCCTGGGACGCTGAGGACACCCGGAGCCAGGCTCAGCAATTGCGAATTACAGTGCATTGCTCCCACCCCAAAGGGGCCAGCACCAAAAGCTCTTGCTGCTCTTCAAGTAGCCAGGCAACCCCATTCACAGCCCCACAAACGCTGACGCTCTCTCTTTCGTGAGCCTCCCAAACTCCAAGACTATCTGCCTGGGACGCTGAGGACACCAGGAGCCAGTCTCAGCAATTGCGAATAACCGTGCCTTCCTCCCACCCCAAAGGGGCCAGGACCAAAAGCTCTTGCTGCTCTTCAAGAAGCCAGGCAACCCCATTCACAGCCCCACAAACGCTGACGCTGTCTCTATCGTGAGCCTCCCAAACTCCAAGACTATCTGCCTGGTATGCTGCGTACAGCCAGAGCCAGGCTCAGCAACTGCGAACGTCCAGAGATTCCTCCCACACCAAAGGTGCCAGGACCAAAAGCGCTTGCTGCTCTTCAAGTAGCCAGGCAACCCCATTCACAGCCCCACAAACGCTGACACTGTCTCTTTCGTGAGCCTCCCAAACTCCAAGACTATCTGCCTGGGACGCTGAGTACAGCCAGAGCCAGGCTCAGCAATTGTGAACCGTTCCGACATTCCTCCCACCCCAAAGGGGCCAGGTCCAAAAGCTCTTGCTGCTCTTCAAGTAGCCAGGCAACTCCATTCACAGCCCCACAAACGCTGACGCTGTCTCTTTCGTGAGACTCCCAAAGTCCAATACTACCTGCCTGGGACGGTGAGTACAGCCAGACCCCAGCTCAGCAATTGCGAATAACCATGCCATCCTCCCACCCCAAAGAGGCCAGGTCCAAAAGCTCTTGCTGCTCTTCAAGTAGCCAGGCAACCCCATTCACAGCCCCACAAACGCTGACGCTGTCTCTTTCGTCAGCCTCCCAAACTCCAAGACTATCTGCCTGGGACGCTGAGTACAGCCGGAACCAAGCTAAGGAATTGCGAATAACCGTGCCTTCCTCCCACCCCAGAGGGACCATGACCAAAAGCTCTTGCTGCTCTTCAACTAGCCAGGCAACTCCATTCACAGCCCCACAAACGCTGACGCTCTCTCTTTCGTGAGCCTCCCAAAGTCCAATACTATCTGCCTGGGACTCTGAATACAGCCGGAGCCAGGCTCAGCGATTGCGAACGTCCCGGGATTCCTCCCACCCCAAAGGGGCCAGGACCAAAAGCTCTTGCTGCTCTTCAAGTAGCCAGGCAACCCCATTCACAGCCCCACAAACGCTGACGCTCTCTCTTTCGTGAGCCTCCCAAACTCCAAGACTATCTGCCTGGGACGCTGAGTATAGCCAGAGCCAGGCTCACCAATTGCGACCGTCCCGGGATTCCTCCGACCCCAAAGGGGCCAGGAATAAAAGCTCTTGCTGCTCTTCAAGTAGCCAGGCAACTCCATTCACAGCCCCACAAACGCTGACGCTCTCTCTTTCGTGAGCCTCCCATACTCCAAGACTATCTGCCTGGGACGCTGCGTACAGCCAGAACCAGGCTCAGAAATTCTGACCGTCCCGACATTCCTCCCACCCCAAAGAGGCCAGGTCCAAAAGCGCTTGCTGCTCTTCAAGTAGCCAGGCAACCCCATTCACAGCCCCACAAACGCTGACGCTCTCTCTTTCGTGAGCCTCCCAAACTCCAATATTATCTGCCTGGGATGCTGCGTACAGCCAGATCCCAGCTGAGCAATTGCGACCGTCCCGGGATTCCTCCCACCCCAAAGAAGCCAGGACCACAAGCTCTTGCTGCTCTTCAAGTAGCCAGGCAACCCCATTCACAGCCCCACAAACGCTGACGCTGTCTCTTTCGTGAGAATCCCAAAGTCCAATACTATCTGCCTGGGACGGTGAGTACAGCCAGAGCCAGGCTCAGAAACTGTGACCGTCCCGACATTCCTCCCACCCCAAAGAGGCCAGGACCAAAAGCTCTTGCTGCTCTTCAAGTAGCCAGGCAACACCATTCACAGCCCCACAAACGCTGACGCTGTCTCTTTCGTGAGCCTCCCAAACTCCAAGACTATCTGCCTGGGACGCTGAGTACAGCCAGAGCCAAGCTAAGCAATTGCGAATAACCGTGCCTTCCTCCCACCCCAAAGGGGCCAGGACCAAAAGCTCTTGCTGCTCTTCAAGTAGCCAGGCAACCCCATTCACAGCCCCACAAACGCTGACGCTGTCTCTATCGTGAGCCTCCCAAACTCCAATATTATCTGCCTGGGATGCTGCGTACAGCCAGATCCCAGCTGAGCAATTGCGACCGTCCCGGGATTCCTCCCACCCCAAAGAAGCCAGGACCACAAGCTCTTGCTGCTCTTCAAGTAGCCAGGCAACCCCATTCACAGCCCCACAAACGCTGACGCTGTCTCTTTCTGTGGCCTCCCAAACTCCAAGACTATATTCCTGGGACGGTGAGTACAGCCAGAGCCAGGCTCAGCAATTGCGAATGTCTCGAGATTCCTCCCACCCCAAAGAGGCCAGGACCAAAAGCTCGTGCTGCTCTTCAAGTAGCCAGGCAAGCCCATTAACAGCCCCACAAACGCTGACGCTCTCTCTTTCGTGAGCCTCCCAAACTCCAGTACTATCTGCCTGGGACGCTGAGTACAGCCAGAGCCAGGCTCAGTAATTGAGAATGTCTCGAGATTCCTCCCACCCCAAAGGGGCCAGGACCAAAAGCTCTTGCTGCTCTTCCATTAGCCAGGCAACCCCATTCACAGCCCCACAAACGCTGACGCTGTCTCTTTCGTGAGCCTCCCAAACTCCAAGACTATCTGCCTGGGACGCTGCGTACAGCCAGACCCCGTCTCAGCAACTGCGAACGTCCAGAGATTCGTCACACCCCAAAGGGGCCAGGACCAAAAGCTCTTGCTGCTCTTCAAGTAGCCAGGCAACCCCATTCACAGCCCCACAAACGCTGACGCTCTCTCTTTCGTGAGCCTCCCAAACTCCAAGACTATCTGCCTGGGACGCTGCGTACAGCCAGAACCAGGCTCAGCAATTGCGAACGTCCCAGGATTCCTCCCACCCCAAAGGGGCCAGGACTAAAAGCTCTTGCTGCTCTTCAAGTAGCCAGGCAACCCCATTCACAGCTCCACAAACGCTGACGCTGTCTCTTTCGTGAGCCTCCCAAACTCCAAGACTGACTGCCTGGTATGCTGCGTACAGCCAGAGCCAGGCTCAGAAATTGTGACCGTCCCGACATTCCTCCCACCCCAAAGGGGCCAGGTCCAAAAGCTCTTGCTGCTCTTCAAGTAGCCAGGCAACCCCATTCACAGCCCCACAAACGCTGACGCTGTCTCTTTCGTGAGCCTCCCAAACTCCAAGACTATCTGCCTGGGACGCTGAGTACAGCCAGAGCCAAGCTAAGCAATTGCGAATAACCGTGCCTTCCTCCCACCCCAAAGGGGCCAGGACCAAAAGCTCTTGCTGCTCTTCAAGTAGCCAGGCAACCCCATTCACAGCCCCAAAAACGCTGACGCTCTCTCTTTCGTGAGCCTCCCAAACTCCAAGACTATCTGCCTGGGACGCTGAGTACAGCCAGAGCCAGGCTCAGTAATTGAGAATGTCTCGAGATTCCTCCCACCCCAAAGGGGCCAGGACCACAAGCTCTTGCTGCTCTTCAAGTAGCCAGGCAACCCCATTCACAGCCCCACAAACGCTGACACAGTCTCTTTCGTGAGCCTCCCAAACTCCAGTACTATCTGCCTGGGACGGTGAGTACAGCCAGAGCCAGGCTCAGTAATTGAGAATGTCTCGAGATTCCTCCCACCCCAAAGGGGCCAGGACCAAAAGCTCGTGCTGCTCTTCAAGTAGGCAGGCAACCCCATTCACAGCCCCACAAACGCTGACGCTGTGTCTTTCGTGAGCCTCCCAAACTCCAAGACTATCTGCCTGGGACGCTGAGGACACCCGGAGCCAGGCTCAGCAATTGCGAATTACAGTGCATTGCTCCCACCCCAAAGGGGCCAGCACCAAAAGCTCTTGCTGCTCTTCAAGTAGCCAGGCAACCCCATTCACAGCCCCACAAACGCTGACGCTCTCTCTTTCGTGAGCCTCCCAAACTCCAAGACTATCTGCCTGGGACGCTGAGGACACCAGGAGCCAGTCTCAGCAATTGCGAATAACCGTGCCTTCCTCCCACCCCAAAGGGGCCAGGACCAAAAGCTCTTGCTGCTCTTCAAGAAGCCAGGCAACCCCATTCACAGCCCCACAAACGCTGACGCTGTCTCTATCGTGAGCCTCCCAAACTCCAAGACTATCTGCCTGGTATGCTGCGTACAGCCAGAGCCAGGCTCAGCAACTGCGAACGTCCAGAGATTCCTCCCACACCAAAGGTGCCAGGACCAAAAGCGCTTGCTGCTCTTCAAGTAGCCAGGCAACCCCATTCACAGCCCCACAAACGCTGACACTGTCTCTTTCGTGAGCCTCCCAAACTCCAAGACTATCTGCCTGGGACGCTGAGTACAGCCAGAGCCAGGCTCAGCAATTGTGAACCGTTCCGACATTCCTCCCACCCCAAAGGGGCCAGGTCCAAAAGCTCTTGCTGCTCTTCAAGTAGCCAGGCAACTCCATTCACAGCCCCACAAACGCTGACGCTGTCTCTTTCGTGAGACTCCCAAAGTCCAATACTACCTGCCTGGGACGGTGAGTACAGCCAGACCCCAGCTCAGCAATTGCGAATAACCATGCCATCCTCCCACCCCAAAGAGGCCAGGTCCAAAAGCTCTTGCTGCTCTTCAAGTAGCCAGGCAACCCCATTCACAGCCCCACAAACGCTGACGCTGTCTCTTTCGTCAGCCTCCCAAACTCCAAGACTATCTGCCTGGGACGCTGAGTACAGCCGGAACCAAGCTAAGGAATTGCGAATAACCGTGCCTTCCTCCCACCCCAGAGGGACCATGACCAAAAGCTCTTGCTGCTCTTCAACTAGCCAGGCAACTCCATTCACAGCCCCACAAACGCTGACGCTCTCTCTTTCGTGAGCCTCCCAAAGTCCAATACTATCTGCCTGGGACTCTGAATACAGCCGGAGCCAGGCTCAGCGATTGCGAACGTCCCGGGATTCCTCCCACCCCAAAGGGGCCAGGACCAAAAGCTCTTGCTGCTCTTCAAGTAGCCAGGCAACCCCATTCACAGCCCCACAAACGCTGACGCTCTCTCTTTCGTGAGCCTCCCAAACTCCAAGACTATCTGCCTGGGACGCTGAGTATAGCCAGAGCCAGGCTCACCAATTGCGACCGTCCCGGGATTCCTCCGACCCCAAAGGGGCCAGGAATAAAAGCTCTTGCTGCTCTTCAAGTAGCCAGGCAACTCCATTCACAGCCCCACAAACGCTGACGCTCTCTCTTTCGTGAGCCTCCCATACTCCAAGACTATCTGCCTGGGACGCTGCGTACAGCCAGAACCAGGCTCAGAAATTCTGACCGTCCCGACATTCCTCCCACCCCAAAGAGGCCAGGTCCAAAAGCGCTTGCTGCTCTTCAAGTAGCCAGGCAACCCCATTCACAGCCCCAAAAACGCTGACGCTCTCTCTTTCGTGAGCCTCCCAAACTCCAAGACTATCTGCCTGGGACGCTGAGGACACCCGGAGCCAGGCTCAGCAATTGCGAATAACCGTGCCTTCCTCCCACCCCAAAGGGGCCAGGACCAAAAGCTCTTGCTGCTCTTCAAGAAGCCAGGCAACCCCATTCACAGCCCCACAAACGCTGACGCTGTCTCTATCGTGAGCCTCCCAAACTCCAAGACTATCTGCCTGGTATGCTGCGTACAGCCAGAGCCAGGCTCAGCAACTGCGAACGTCCAGAGATTCCTCCCACACCAAAGGTGCCAGGACCAAAAGCGCTTGCTGCTCTTCAAGTAGCCAGGCAACCCCATTCACAGCCCCACAAACGCTGACACTGTCTCTTTCGTGAGCCTCCCAAACTCCAAGACTATCTGCCTGGGACGCTGAGTACAGCCAGAGCCAGGCTCAGCAATTGTGAACCGTTCCGACATTCCTCCCACCCCAAAGGGGCCAGGTCCAAAAGCTCTTGCTGCTCTTCAAGTAGCCAGGCAACTCCATTCACAGCCCCACAAACGCTGACGCTGTCTCTTTCGTGAGACTCCCAAAGTCCAATACTACCTGCCTGGGACGCTGCGTACAGCCAGACCCCAGCTCAGCAATTGCGAATAACCATGCCATCCTCCCACCCCAAAGAGGCCAGGTCCAAAAGCTCTTGCTGCTCTTCAACTAGCCAGGCAACTCCATTCACAGCCCCACAAACGCTGACGCTCTCTCTTTCGTGAGCCTCCCAAAGTCCAATACTATCTGCCTGGGACTCTGAATACAGCCGGAGCCAGGCTCAGCGATTGCGAACGTCCCGGGATTCCTCCCACCCCAAAGGGGCCAGGACCAAAAGCTCTTGCTGCTCTTCAAGTAGCCAGGCAACCCCATTCACAGCCCCACAAACGCTGACGCTCTCTCTTTCGTGAGCCTCCCAAACTCCAAGACTATCTGCCTGGGACGCTGAGTATAGCCAGAGCCAGGCTCACCAATTGCGAACGTCCCGGGATTCCTCCGACCCCAAAGGGGCCAGGAATAAAAGCTCTTGCTGCTCTTCAAGTAGCCAGGCAACTCCATTCACAGCCCCACAAACGCTGACGCTCTCTCTTTCGTGAGCCTCCCATACTCCAAGACTATCTGCCTGGGACGCTGCGTACAGCCAGAACCAGGCTCAGAAATTCTGACCGTCCCGACATTCCTCCCACCCCAAAGAGGCCAGGTCCAAAAGCTCTTGCTGCTCTTCAAGTAGCCAGGCAACCCCATTCACAGCCCCACAAACGCTGACGCTCTCTCTTTCGTGAGCCTCCCAAACTCCAAGACTATCTGCCTGGGACGCTGAGGACACCCGGAGCCAGGCTCAGCAATTGCGAATAACCGTGCCTTCCTTCCACCCCAAAGGAGCCAGGACCAAAAGCTCTTGCTGCTCTTCAAGTAGCCAGGCAACCCCATTCACAGCCCCACAAACGCTGACGCTCTCTCTTTCTGTGGCCTCCCAAACTCCAAGACTATCTGCCTGTGACGCTGAATACAGCCGGAGCCACGCTCAGCGATTGCGAACGTCCCGGGATTCCTCCCACCCCAAAGAGGCCAGGACCAAAAGCTCTTGCTGCTCTTCAAGTAGCCAGGCAAGCCCATTAACAGCCCCACAAACGCTGACGCTGTCTCTTTCGTGAGCCTCCCAAACTCCAAGACTATCTGCCTGGGACGCTGAGGACACCCGGAGCCAGGCTCAGCAATTGCGAATAACCGTTCCTTCCTCCCACCCCAAAGGGGCCAGTACCAAAAGCTCTTGCTGCTCTTCAGGTAGCCAGGCAACCCCATTCACAGCCCCACAAACGCTGACGCTGTCTCTTTCGTGAGCCTCCCAAACTCCAAGACTATCTGCCTGGGACACTGAATACAGCCGGAGCCAGGCTCAGCAATTGCGAATAACCGTTCCTTCCTCCCACCCCAAAGGGGCCAGTACCAAAAGCTCTTGCTTCTCTTCAGGTAGCCAGGCAACCCCATTCACAGCCCCACAAACGCTGACGCTGTCTCTTTCGTGAGCCTCCCAAACTCGAATACTATCTGCCTTGGACGCTGAGTACAGCCAGAGCCAGGCTCAGCAATTGCGACCGTCCCGGGATTCCTCCCACCCCAAAGGGGCCAGGACCAAAAGCGCTTGCTGCTCTTCAAGTAGCCAGGCAACTCCATTCACAGCCCCACAAACGCTGATGCTGTCTCTTTCGTGAGACTCCCAAACTCCAATACTATCTGCCTGGGACGCTGAGTACAGCCAGAGCCAAGCTCAGCAATTCCGAATGTCTCGAGATTCCTCCCACCCCAAAGAGGCCAGGACCAAAAGCTCTTGCTGCTCTTCAAGTAGCCAGGCAACCCCATTCACAGCCCCACAAACGCTGACGCTCTCTCTTTCGTGAGACTCCCAAACTCCAAGACTATCTGCCTGGGACGCTGCGTACAGCCAGAACCAGGCTCAGCAACTGCGAACGTCCAGAGATTCCTCCCACCCCAAAGGGGTCAGGACCAAAAGCGCTTGCTGCTCTTCAAGTAGCCAGGCAACCCCATTCACAGCCCCAAAAACGCTGACGCTCTCTCTTTCGTGAGCCTCCCAAACTCCAAGACTATCTGCCTGGGACGCTGAGGACACCCGGAGCCAGGCTCAGCAATTGCGAATTACAGTGCATTCCTCCCACCCCAAAGGGGCCAGGACCAAAAGCTCTTGCTGCTCTTCAAGTAGCCAGGCAACCCCATTCACAGCCCCACAAACGCTGACGCTCTCTCTTTCGTGAGCCTCCCAAACTCCAAGACTATCTGCCTGGGACGCTGAGGACACCAGGAGCCAGGCTCAGCAATTGCGAATAACCGTGCCTTCCTCCCACCCCAAAGGGGCCAGGACCAAAAGCTCTTGCTGCTCTTCAAGAAGCCAGGCAACCCCATTCACAGCCCCACAAACGCTGACGCTGTCTCTATCGTGAGCCTCCCAAACTCCAAGACTATCTGCCTGGTATGCTGCGTACAGCCAGAGCCAGGCTCAGCAACTGCGAAGGTCCAGAGATTCCTCCCACACCAAAGGTGCCAGGACCAAAAGCGCTTGCTGCTCTTCAAGTAGCCAGGCAACCCCATTCACAGCCCCACAAACGCTGACACTGTCTCTTTCGTGAGCCTCCCAAACTCCAAGACTATCTGCCTGGGACGGTGAGTACAGCCAGAGCCAGGCTCAGCAATTGCGAATAGCAGTGCCTTCCTCCCACCCCAAAGGGGCCAGGACCAAAAGCTCTTGCTGCTCTTCAAGTAGCCAGGCAACCCCATTCACAGCCCCACAAACGCTGACGCTGTCTCTTTCTGGTGTCTCCCAAACTCCAAGACTATCTGCCTGTGACGCTGAATACAGCCGGAGCCAGGCTCAGCGATTGCGAACGTCCCGGGATTCCTCCCACCCCAAAGAGGCCAGGACCAAAAGCTCTTGCTGCTCTTCAAGTAGCCAGGCAACCCCATTCACAGCCCCACAAACGCTGACGCTGTCTCTTTCGTGAGCCTCCCAAACTCGAATACTATCTGCCTTGGACGCTGAGTACAGCCAGACCGCGGCTCAGCAAGTGCGAACGTCCAGAGATTCCTCCCACACCAAAGGTGCCAGGACCAAAAGCGCTTGCTGCTCTTCAAGTAGCCAGGCAACTCCATTCACAGCCCCACAAACGCTGACGCTGTCTCTTTCGTGAGACTCCCAAAGTCCAATACTATCTGCCTGGGACGCTGAGTACAGCCAGAGCCAAGCTCAGCAATTCCGAATGTCTCGAGATTCCTCCCACCCCAAAGAGGCCAGGACCAAAAGCTCTTGCTGCTCTTCAAGTAGCCAGGTAACCCCATTCACAGCCCCACAAACGCTGACGCTGTATCTTTCGTGAGCCTCCCAAACTCCAAGACTGACTGCCTGGGACGCTGCGTACAGCCAGAGCCAGGCTCAGCAGCTGCGAACGTCCCGAGATTCCTCCCACCCCAAAGGGGCCAGGACCAAAAGCTCTTGCTGCTCTTCAAGTAGCCAGGCAACCCCATTCACAGCCCCACAAACGCTGACGCTGTCTCTTTCGTGAGCCTCCCAAACTCGAATACTATCTGCCTGGGACGCTGAGTACAGCCGGAGCCAGGCTCAGCAATTGCGAATAACCGTGCCTTCCTCCCACCCCAAAGGGGCCAGGACCAAAAGCTCTTGCTGCTCTTCAAGTAGCCAGGCAACCCCATTCACAGCCCCACAAACGCTGACGCTCTCTCTTTCTTGAGACTCCCAAACTCCAAGACTATCTGCCTGGGACGCTGCGTACAGCCAGAACCAGGCTCAGCAACTGCGAACGTCCAGAGATTCCTCCCACCCCAAAGGGGTCAGGACCAAAAGCGCTTGCTGCTCTTCAAGTAGCCAGGCAACCCCATTCACAGCCCCACAAACGCTGACGCTCTCTCTTTCGTGAGCCTCCCAAACTCCAAGACTATCTGCCTGGGACGCTGAGGACACCCGGAGCCAGGCTCAGCAATTGCGAATAACAGTGCATTCCTCCCACCCCAAAGGGGCCAGGTCCAAAAGCTCTTGCTGCTCTTCAAGTAGCCAGGCAACCCCATTCACAGCCCCACAAATGCTGACGCTCTCTCTTTCGTGAGCCTCCCAAACTCCAAGACTATCTGCCTGGGACGCTGAGGACACCAGGAGCCAGTCTCAGCAATTGCGAATAACCGTGCCTTCCTCCCACCC